>NC_090266.1:56230309-56345309 GCF_040414725.1 Anabrus simplex
GTAAGTTAACGACTAGGAGTTCTCCCAATTTTGTACCTGATTAAGGACTTCTAAGTCCAATGCATTGTTGGAACTGACGAGCTCGTTGTTAATGTGAATATCCCTAAGATATTCCAGATGTTTCTTGTTCTGTCATCAACCTGCTCTCTCTGAATTTTAAGAAAGGGAAGAAATAAAATTTCCCAAACTTGTTACAGTAAATATTTGCATTAATTTGTCCCCCGTCCTGCCATTCAACCCAGGCGCGCTTCCTATTCCTCTGTGAGCCACGGAATCACGATAACAATTACAAAATTAAATTATTATTCTTTTACGTCCCTCTATGCCAACGGCCGTAGCCGTGTTGAAACACCGGATCCCGTGAGGTCTCCGAAGTTAAGCAACATTGGGCGTGGTCAGGAGTTGGATGGGTTGCCACGCGCTGTTGGTGGGGGGCGGGGGGTAAGGGAATGGAGAAGCGGAAAGGAACTGGCCACCCTACCGCACGTAAACTCCGGCTCAGGAACACCTCTGCGGAGGTTCGGACCTGCCTTTGGGCAGAATAACCCTTACCTTACGTCCCTCTAAGTACTTTTACGGTTCTTAGAGATGCTGAGTCCGCCCCTGTGGTGTAGTTATTAGTGTGATTAGCTGCCACGCACTAAGGCCCGGGTTCGATTCCCGCCTCTATTACGAAATTTGAAAAGTGGTACGAGGGCTGGAACGAGATCCACTCAGCCTCGGGAGGTCAAATGAGTAGAGGTGGGTACGATTCCCACCTTAGCCATCCTGGAAGTGGTTTTCCGTGGTTTCCCACCTCTCCTCCAGGCAAACCGTGATGGTACCTGACTTAAGACCACGGCAGATTCCTCCCCTCCTCCTTGTCTATCCCTTTCAATCTTCCTATCCCCCACAAGGCCCCTGTTCAGCGTAGCAGGTGGGCGAGATACTGGTCTTTGTCAGCAGTTGTATCGCCCACTCAATGTCTCACGCTCAAGGACACCACTCTTGAAGCGGTAGAGGAGGGATCCCTCGCTGAATCAGAGGGAAAAACCAACCCTGGAGGGTAAACAGATTCAGAAGCAGAAGAGAAGAAGAAATGCTCATGAACCGGAATTTCATCTCGCAGGAGATTTTAGATGCCGGTAAATCTACCGACACAAGGCTGGCGTATTTGTGCACCTTCAAATATCTGCGAGTAAGCCGAGATCGAACCCGCCAACTTCAAGTCAGATCAGCGCTGTACCCTCTGACCCACTAAGTACGGCTCCATGTTTAAATATTTGACAAACACTCATTGGCGAGTTCCGAAAAATCTTTCTTTCTCTATTTCTTACGTCGCATCGACACAGATATATCTTACCGAGACGATGAGACAGCAAAGGTCTAGGAGTGGAAAGGAAGCGGCCGTGGCCTTAATTAAGGTACACCCAAGCATTTGCCTGGTGTGAAGTTGGGGAAACCACGGAAAATCACCGTCAAGGCTGCCAACAGTGGAGTTCGAACCCACTACCATATCTCTCGAATGGCTGCGCGACCCTAACCACATGGCCATCTGCCTTGGTAGTTCTGGAGACAAATATCTGGCTTTATTATTCGGCATTTAGAAGCTACAACATGTGGAAAATTACTGCTCAGTGAACCAATATCCATAGGCTGGAATTAGTACTAAACAATTAAAGCGAGCTAAACATTCACGTTCGGTTTTCTGCAATCATTCCACATGCAGGCGGAGACCTCTCAGCAAACACAGGTTAGAGTCTGTAACATCGCGCGTCTCGGACGTCCTCAGAAAGCTTGTCAACGTCGACACAGCATACACTGCTACTAAATGACTTTCTGCCATGAGGATAGCGTACGCCGTAGCCATAGAAAAGAGCCACTTGGAGGAGTGTGCACAATCCTACAAAGTGACAAACACAAAAGGTAGGTTAAGTTTAGAGAGCCACTCATATCCAAGAGAGTCCAATCGCACCGGGCGAGCTGGCCGTGCGGTTGGGGCCACACAGCTGTGAGCTTGCATCCGGGAGATAGTAGGTTCGAAAACCACTGTCGGCAGTTCTGAAGATCTATTTCCCTGGTTTCCAATTTTATAATAATAATGTTTTTTGCTTTACGTCCCACTAACTAAACCTTTTACGGTTTTTGGAGACGCCGAGGTGCCGGAAATTTGTCCCGCAGGAGTTCTTTTATGTGCTAGTAAATCTACCGACACGAGTGTGACGTATTTGAGCACTTTCAAATACCAGCGGAATGAGCCACGATCAAACCTGCCAAGCTGGGGTCTGAAGGCCAGCGCCTCAACCGTCTGAGCCACTCAGCGCGGCAGTTCCTCATTTTCACACCAGGCGAATGCAGGGGCTGTACCTTAATTAAGGCCACGGTCGCTTCCTTCCCACTCCTGGCCTTTCCTGTCCCATCGTCGCCGTAAGACCAGTCTGTGTCGGTGCGACGAAACGCCAATAGAAAAATAAGTCCAGTCGCAGACAGCACAAGCCATGACCACTTCAAACTCCGCGGTTTTCTCAAGTTCACCCAATAGTGGCAGCCGACGGATGAAGCGAGTACTATCGGAAATAATATGAATTGTGCCTTCATCAAGACCGGCGAATAGCAATAAAGAAAATAGTCGCATCTCCCGATTTCACACTGCCTCACTTTTATTCGTCTATATAAGCATAGGCGTAATTCGAGGGCACAGGACGAGATGGCCGTGCGGTTTACGGGCGCGCAGCTGTGAGCTTTTATCCAGGAGACAGTGGGTTCGAACCCCACTGTCGGCAGTCCTGAAGATGGCTTTCCATGTTTTTCCATTTTCACAACACCACTCTTAGGTCTTTCTACTCCCATCGTCGCCATAAGGCCTGTATGTGTCTGAGCGACGTAAAGCAAATTGCAGAAAATCGAGGGTGGCAAGGGGTGGCAGTTGGCACCCCAGACCGCCCCATCAGTATATTGAAGGAAAACATTTTCATAATATTACAGATATAGAAATACAGATGTTATAATTGCGTTTTTCGTTAGGACCTACTCTATTTTATTTAGCTCACGGAAACAAAATTATCATTGCAAAGTTTTATAGGCTACCTATATAATAGAGAGAGAAATTGTTTCCTAATCTGTTTACCCTCTAGTGTTGGTTTTTACCCCGGATTCAGCCAGCGATCCCACCTCTACCGCCTCAAGGGCAGTGTCCTGGAGCGTGATGCATTGGGTCGGGAATTCAACTGGGGAGAATGACCAGTATCTCGCCTAGGCGGCCTCACCTACTATGCTGAACAGGGGTCTTGTAGGGGATGGTAAGATTGGAAGTGACAGAAAAGGATGAGGGAAGAAAGGGGCCGTGGCCTTAAGTTAGGTACCATCCCGGCATTTGACTGCAAGAGAAATGGGAAACCACGGAAAACCATTTCCAGGATGGCTGAGGTGGGAATCGAACCCCCTCTACTCATTTGACCTGCCGAGGCTGAGTGGACCCCGTTTCAGCCCTCGTAGCACTTTCCAAATTTCGTGGCAGAGTCGGGAATCGAACGCGGGCCTCGGGGGCTGGCAACTAACCATACTACAACTACACGACAGAGGCGGACATAGAGAGAAATTATTTTTAATATCGTTGAATTTTACCTTTCCACCTCAGTTCTACTTAAAATGGCGCTTGAGCAAACTGTGAGAGGTATATTCATGCGCGTGGCGTTCAAAAACATAATGCAGGATCAAGATCGCGGAGAATTTGCGGCTATCAAGAGGGGTAAAGATGTTGCCTTTCAAAAGTAATTAATTACTTTAATTCAAATAGAGAGAGAAGACGTCTTAATTTTGTGGAAAAATACGATGTAATCAGATTATCTAAAATATTTAATTTAAATTAATAACTGTCTGCTTGATCCTTACTTTTACGGATAACAACAGTTTACCCTCCAGGGTTGGTTCTTTCTTCGAACTCAGCGAAGGATCCCACCTCTTCCACCTCAAGGGCAGTGTCCTGTCGTGTCACACTTTGGGTCGAGGGCATACAAGTGGGGAGGATGACCAGTAACTCGCACAAGCAGACTCACCTGCTATACTTAATCGGAGCCATGTGGGGATGTGAAGATTGGAAGGGTTAGACAAGGAAGAGGGAAGGAAGTAGCCGTTATCTTAGGTTTGGTACTAACTCAGCATTTACCTGGAGAAGAAGTGGGAAAACACGGAAAACCACTTCGAGGATGGCTGAGGTGGGAATCTAACCCCCTCCACTCAGTTGACCTCTCGAGGTTGAGTGGACCCCCTTCCAGCCCTCGTACCAATTTTCAAATTTCGTGGCAGAGCCGGGAATCGAACCCGGGCCGCTAGGGGTGACAGCTAATTACGCTAACCACTACACCACAGAGGCGGACTGAACTATATCTACTTATCAATTTTGTGTGAATGTTCCTTACTTTACAGAGGTTTGGTTATTAAATGAAAGTCCTTAAGATAGAATATAGAGGATATCAGCAATAATTTTGCAGTCGCAAATAGCTCTCAAAAGGGAAGATACATCTCCTCCCGATAATCTCTACTCCCGTCCTCCCCCCCAATCATAATGGTCGAAATATGCCCAAGAATACTTCTTGGATCGGGTCACTGGGTCTCTGGGTTTCTGGTAAGCATAAAAAAAAGTTTCATTCTCTCTGCTACTTCTAGTATAGTAAAACATATTTTTCTCTGATTCCAAATACGTGGGATGGGTACCAAAGCATCGAAGACTTCTCCACTTCTCATTAAACATGGAAGCAAGTCTTTGCTCGTGGACTTCCATAATCTGGTGGAAGGCTTTTCTGTAATATTTCAGAGGTCTTCGTTTTGTATCTGTACAGCAGCACTATTCAAGCCACGGTAAGTTGACACTAACTGTGCGCTATATGTCGTCAAATAACAGCCATATAAATCTGTTGCTGGTGAAACAATTTACCGGCCATTAACGCACTGAATGCCAGACGATAACGCTCTAGAAGTATCTGGCGTTTTTTAAAGAATTCAGGCATTTAGGTAAAAGTATAATGATTCTGCTTTTAGTGTTATCAAACAAACTTCCCCAGAAAGTGAGGACCATTACCACCTAACATTCTGCGAGGTTTTACGACATTATAAAACTCATTCTTTATTTTAATAAATTATTTATGCTGAGTTCTAAATGAGGAAAACAAGAATATTGAAATTTGGCTAATTTTCAGACACAACCGAAAGAGCAATAACGGAAGTTGCAAACATGTTATACAAGAAACGTATGATGCATTTAACTCTCTAGAAAATTAGTGATACTGGTGGTAAAATTAAAAAGAAACTGAAGCATATTGAGAAGAATGCGATAAGTACGCAGAAATATGTAAACAAATGTACATGGTGGAAATAATTCATGTTAAAGGTACACTCCAGTTTCTGAGTTCAGATGAATAGTTTATCACACATCCTGAATATCTGATATATAATTAACACCATCACTTTACACATTACCACCGAGCATATCTCGAATTCCATAGTTTTTCAAACGAGTGCTTGCTATCAGGTGCCATGTTTGGTTATGTGGCCCCCGAAAACCTATAACCGAATAAACAAATCACGAAATACATTATATATAAACACCGAAAGTGGCCAGTGTATGGTTCACTGAACACTTAATAATAATAATAATAATAATAATAATAATAATAATAATAATAATAATAATATTCCACGAACCAACTACGCTGTCATAGCAGGGGGAGAGGTGACAGTCGTCCCAAGTGGCGCGTCCCAGACGGCTGGGGTTCCTAACCGGCCTGCTGGCGGACTTGAGCGAAATAAAATAGCCCTCGCGGACCAAAGACACAACACCCTGTGGATGGGGGACGCAGACGATGAATACACACTCGGAATAATCTGGCTGTTGTAGGGGCGACTAAAGGATGAACCACGAAGTTACCTGTGATTAGCAGACTACTATCACGCGAGGGACACCAGGAGTCGGCTTTTCTTGCGATTGTACCACTATGTGAGGAATAGCATGTGTCTGTGGGTGGATCACTAAAGGTTTACAGTACCCGTGTAAAGTATCCACCACTACGACCTTCTGTCCCGATTCGACTGAACACCCCAAGGAGATAAAAAGAGGCTATGCATGCTGGGGTGTTTCAGCATCTGGTTATGGACATCAAGGATCTGAGTTCCACAGGTCTGGGTGCTGCCTGTGATTAGTACCAAGTATGTGAGGATATTCACGGGATAGTAGGGGTCCATGTGATTTGTGCCATTGTGTGAGGAATACCAAGGGTTTTGGTTGCCTATGAGTGGTGTCATTACCGAACTCGATAGCTGCAGTCGCGTAAGTGCGGCCAGGATCCAGTATTCGGAAGATAGTGGGTTAGAACCCTACTGTTGGCAGCCCTGAAGATGATTTTCCGTGGTTTCCCCATTTTCACACCAGGCAAATGCTGGGATTGTACCTTAATTAAGGCCACGGTTGCTTCCTTCCCACTCCTAGTCCTCTCCCATCGTCCCCATAAGTCCTATTACTGTCGGTGCGACGTAAAAAGATAAAAGTATAATAATAATAATAATAATAATAATAATAATAATAATAATAATAATAATAATAATAATAATAATAATAATCACGCCATTGTGTGAGAAACACCATCGGTCTGCGTTACCTGTGCGTAGTATATTACCTGCGAGTTGTACCACAATGTGAGGAGCACCGTGAGTCTACATTACTTGTGATTAGTACCGCTAAAAGAGAAATAACATGGTTCTACTTTCCTAGCGATAGGCCTAAGTACCATAAATTGTAGCCGTTGAACTGGATTTGGACCCCTATAGACAACTAGCATAATCGATTCAGGATTGCGCTTTAGAAGCGGTCCCTCGGTCAGTATATACCATTGTTTTAAGTTAGTTTGTGGGAAGGCGGTGCATTGCGGTTCGGATCCACTGATTGTTTTAAGTTTGTAATCATTGTTGATCGTCGTCTTTTGAATTCTAGGAAATGGACTGATATTAGAAATTTTTGCTAGTTGCTTTACGTCGCGATGACACATATGTCTTACGGCGACGATGGGATAGGGAAGGGCTAGGAGTAGAGAGGAAGCGGCCGTGGCCTTAATTGATTGATGCTTGTTTTTAAAGGGGCCTAACATCTAGGTCATCGGTCCCCTAACTGTACGAAATGTAATGACGAATTAAGAGTACAAAATCATCCACTGACCAAAAACAGTGGATGGATGGATGGATGGTGAATTTAAAACGATCAGTAGAACCGACCTACAGTGCCTCATGCACAGAAGCTGGCGTAGAACAATAGAATTACTGACCAAGGGACTGCTTCTATAGCACAATACTGAATCGATGATACTTGTAGTCAAAAGGGGTCCAAAATCGAAGTCAGCAGCCCCTCACAATGGTACGTATCGCTAGGAAAGTAGAACGATGGTATTTGTCACGTTGCTGTACTAATCAAGAGTAGCGTAGACACACATGACGGTACTACTCGCACACGTATTACAGAGCTACGCTGTTTCGCACATTGCGGCGCCGTTTACAGGCATCGCAAACGAATGGTGATCATCACATAAGGGTGCCCATGCAAATTGTGGTTTATTGCGCGTTTCTCTTCTTTTTAAGACTGTACCCCGCTGCTAGTCCAACAACTACAACAGCTGTTTGCCTTTCCCCTATGTTAAAACGAAATGCTATCAGACCTTGCCAAATCTCTTCAAATCTTATCAAACCTTCAGCAATGTTGAACAGTTTTTGACAAGATTTGACAAATTTCTTGCGAAAATGTTGAACTGACAGGAAAATGTAATGGTGTAAAACACGCATAAGAGTGGTATTTCCTGCCCCGGAAGTTCAGGCGTTGTTATAGATTAAATTTATGAATTAAATAAATAAGTCCGCACATTCCTCCACACCCTCCCCGAATTATTCAGATCACGAAATGAATGAATGTAATAGAAAGACATGCAGGGAAAAAAGGAGAAGTCTGCAGAGAATTACGACTTCCTTTCAAAGATGAAATGTGTATTTCGGCCAGTTCAGTCACTTAATACTGTAATAATATATTGTAAAACTAAAGTACAGAAAACCGTCGTCAGGCTTGAAAATCGCTGAGCAGGGTCGGCTACAGTCAATCACTTGTTTATTTTCACTAGATGAAAAACGTGTTTAATAATTGTTTTACTATGCTTTCACTACCCATATTACCGGGCGAGTTGGCCGTGAGGTTAGGGGCGTGCAGCTGTGAGCTTGCATCCGGGAGATAGTGAGTTCGAACCCCACTCTCGGCAGCCCTGAAAATAGTTTTCCGTGGTTTCCCATTTTCACACCAGACAAATGCTGGGGCTGTTCCTTAATTAAGGCCACGGCCGCTTCCTTCCCACTCCTAGGCTTTTCCTATACCATCGTCGTCATATCTGTAAAAAAAAAAACCTACCCATATTGAAACATTTAAACCTCCGACTTGATTGCCTAAGCAATAATACTCTTGCGCGGGACTCGAAAACAAAAATCAACACAAAGCGTTGGAAACGGAAACGACGCCTTGGTCAGGTTTAACAAGTAAAATGTTTATAATGCCCACTAACTGTCTGAAACTTCATGTCAGCCAGCAAATTTGTAGTTCTACGTGAAAATAGCTGAGTTTGCCACCATCGCCTATGTTTCCGTTTAGTTGCATAATGCAAACAAATATAGGCTGCTGCAGCTAAGTCCATCTTTCAAAGCTGCACTGTCTCAAATGGTGGAACGCTGGTAGGTTACGCGTTACGACCTGCGGCGCGGGGTAGAAAAGTTTACCTCGCAACCGCGGTGCGTAACATTGCCCCGTTTAACCTTGGCGCGCGACGTGGTTACGTTACAGAGTTAGGCGCGCATGTCTGTACCCGCCTTTAGGCCGGGCGCACATTGGGACGCAGGCGAAGCAGCTAAAGCAGCGCAGCGCAGCGCAGCGCAGAGCAGAGCAGATTTTTGTAATCCAGACAAATTATTGCACCATCGCAAGTTGACAGACAGGACAGGACAGGACAGAGCAGAGCAGAGCAGAGCAGAGCAGGCCGGTTCTGCACCTACTTCCGCCTACCACGCGCAGTCTTCGAAACACAGTTTCCTGCGCACATGTCGCGTAATTAGTTAAGAAATGGAGGAGAAAATTACCGCAGCCGTACCGTCTCACCATGTTTTGTAGGTACTATGTGCATCATGTGGACTGGAAAGCAGTATGCACGTATGTATGTACATGCATCGTGAGAAAATGGCTGAACAGAATTTAATGAAAATCGGTATGTAAATTCAGGGAATAAGGCACTACAGTCTAGGCTATAAATTATTTTATTCACGCTGGGTAATAAGGTAGTTTAGAGGAAGGCCTAAAATGTAATCCACGGAGCAAGTGGCCGTGCGGTTAGGGTCGTGCAGCTGTGAGCTTGCATTCGGGAGATAGTGGATTGGAACCCCACTGTCGGCAGCCTTGAAGATGGTTTTCCGTGGTTTCCCATTTTCACACCAGGCAAATGCTGGGGGAACTGTACCTTAATGAAGGCCACGGGTGCTACCTTCCCAATCCCCCACCCTTCCGTCGCCGAAAACCTCTGATGTGTTAGTGCGACGTTAAACAAACAGCAAAAAAACAAAAAAAACAAAAATGTAATCCTCAAATATCTATGAAACAATCCGTGACCCAAGTTCTTGCAACATAGAGTATTTAAGACAAAGATCTAATGCTGATTATGGAGAGCATCATCGCCGACTCCGTCGCCGTCATCCATCATCACATTTATGTGAAGAGATAAGTACGGAAAATAATTTATCATGTCTTGTCAAACATAACGCGTTCAAAACAGATTGTCAATGTTGATTGATTTTAGTATCTTGTGTCTTGTGGCAACTAGATGAAAATCTAGCAGTACATTTGTAAATACATATTTTCTCCCTCTCCCCCACTCTGATCCTATTAATGAATTTACCATGCAAGTTGGTCGTGCGGTTAGAATCGCCTTACTATGAGCTTGCATTCCGGATATGGTTGGTACGAACCCCAGTTGTCGGCAACCCTGAAGATGGTTTTCCGTGGTTTCCCATTTTCACACCAGGCAAATGCTGGGGGAACTGTACCTTAATTAAGGCCACGGTCACTTCCTTCGCAGTCCTAGCCCTTTCCTATTCCATCGTTGCCATAAGACCTATCTGTGTCGGTGCGACGTAAAAAAAATATAAAAAATAATCATGAATTTAGATTTTTTCCTTAGTCCACATGAACGCCGAACATCGCTAACATAGAAATATTGTTCAGTCTTGTAAACTGGCGAAGGTGGTTGTTTTTATTACGATTGTCTTAAGGTGAATAACCGCGTTGCCATCAGCACAAGAGAAATTGTGAAGGTGACTATCAAAATGAGAAAAATCGCGAATGCTTGAAGAAAAAAGAGCCTCTTTATACTGGATGCCCCAATATCACAGAGTCTAAAGAAAACATGTTCTTTCTGAAAACCGACGAGACCCTGCGTGGCAATGTGCGCTCACATGCACTTCGCAGTTTCGTAAGCTTCGCGCTGCCCTGCTCTGCGGCCAACTGCTTCTCGATGTGCGCCCCGCTGGCAAGAGGATCTCTTGCAGTGAGCCACTTACAGGAGATGCTCAGCTCCCTTACACGTTCAAACCAGCTAAACCCTGTGAGATGCTCGAAGTTCTCCGTAGTTCTCTCGTGTGAAGGCTGTTGTCGCTAGGAAATTTGTAAATGATCTAAAATCGCCACTCTTTGACAGAAGAATTTTTGGCAATGAAAACACGCCGCTTTTAAGCAACACTGGTAAAACGCATTCCGGGAAAGGAAAATGTCGAAATAAACGTATTATTTATCACTAGAGCGATAGCAACAACATGACTTCATGCATCATTCTCACATACCGTGTAAGGTTGAATCACCCCGCTTAGCAGCTCAGGTGTTGGCATGAGGCTGCAGATAGCAGCTGCACCTGATTTAATTGATATATGATCGACAGGACAGAGAATTTCACCATTTCCGTCAGTAAAAATGAGTCATGGTCAGAAGCCACCTGTTAGAAAAAGTTACTAATAAGAATAAAACATGCGTCGTCCTTCAATAATTGGAGTGTGAGTCAACAGGAAAAACAACAACGAAACGAAGCGAAGCGAAAACAGGCAGGAATTCCAGACAAGTGAAATGAGATAAAATCAGATGTATTATAGTAGACTGTAGTAAGAATGAGACTATTGTAGACTTTGTAGCAATTCCCGTTCTTAGTTCCATACAAAAATGGCAATCAATTCTGGTTAGATCTGAAATAAGATTGAGTACTTATTTTTTATTGCCCCATCTAGCGGCGAGGATCGGAATTGAGCCGGCCGGGCTGACTGGCTCAGGCGGTTGAGGCACTTGCCTTCTGACCCCAACTTGGCATGTTTGATCTTGGCTCAGTCAGATGGTATTTGAAGGTGCTCAAATACGTCAGCCCCGTGTCGGTAGATTTACTGGCAAGTAAAAGAAATCCTGCGGGACTAATTTCCGGCACCTCGGCGTCTCCGAAAACCGTAAATGTAGTTAATGGGTCGTAAAGCCAATAACATTACTATTAACTTTGCCGGCTGCCGAAGCCTGTCGCACTTCTCTGGGGCAATGATTATTGACTCCAACTACAACACTGAAGAGCCAAAGGGCTACAAGGACAAAGAAGACCTTCCAAAAGATGGAAGAAATGAGGCTGCAACAGGTTAAAAGGTAAGATATTTTTGCTGGTGGTATAACGTCGCACTAGCACATGGAAGGACCTTCGTGACCCAAGGTTGGGGAAAAAGGGCTCAAATTTGGAAGATGGTGACTGTGGCCTTAATAAAGGCACAGCACCAGCATTTGCCTCTTGTGGAAAATGGGAAAGCAGAGATAAACAAACAAACTAACTAACAAACAAACAAGCAAATATAGGCCCCAGATACAGATTGTAGAATGTTATGCCTTTCAGCTTTCAGTCTGCAAACCTCTGAATTATATAACTGCCTCCAAAATTCTCTGTAGGTATCTCTAAGGCCTGATTTAGTTCAAAACTTCATATTAAATGATTTACAACTCACTAACCATCGTCGGCTTGGTCGAAACAATATTTCTACTCCATTCACCTCACGTGACTCCACCACCAAACCCGCTTTATGCGTACAGCTTCATCCATCCCAACAGCATTTACCTGTTCATTCCTTGTAGCTTCCTGCAAGTGTTCCCACCTGTTTGTACCAGCCATCATTCTCATTAATTCCATGTCTGTTTCTTCTAAGATATACTGATTCCACACAACTCTCACTCCCGTACAACAAAATCTGCCTGAAAACTGAACGATGTAAATATAATTTTGTCCGTGAACTCACTTTTCTGAGAGGAAAACCATTTACTACGATTGGGATTGTTCCCGCACTGGGTACTAGTCGCCTAGCTCAAAGATCTAAGTGTTAATATTCTTCAAAATTAACTGTATTACCCTATATAAACCGGGTTTATAAGTCTTCGATATTAATTATTCTACTGCATGTCGATTATTGCGCCGCTACTATTAGGTTACCTCGCAAAACAGCCAGGAGAACAACCACCTATAATGGCGAGAATTATAGCAGTTATAGAACTATAGTAGCGAGAATAATATTGTTATTGCCTTTAGGTCCCACTGACTACGCTTGACGGTTTCTGGAGACGCCGAGGTGCCGGACGTTTGTCCTGCAAAAGTTCTTTTACGTGCTAGTAAATCTACCGACACGAGGCTGACGTATTTGAGCCCCTTCTAATAGCACCGGACTGAGCCAGGATCGAACCTGCCAATTCGGGATCAGAAAGCCAGCACATTAACCGCCTGAGCCACTCAGCTCGGATATACGCACTGAAATCCCAAAACATATGCACCAAAAACTGAGCATATTTTAAATGTTAAATATAAACACATTACTTTTTTTAATAACTTGCTTTACGTCGCACCGACACAGACAGGTCTTACGGCGACGATGGGATAGGAAGGGATTAGGAGTGGGAAGTAAACGGCCGTGGCCTTAATTAAGGTACATTTGCCTGGTGCGAAAATGGGAAAACATAGAAATATATCTTCAGGCCTGCCGACAGTTTGGTTCGAACCCACTACCTATCGGATTCAAGCTCACAGCTGCGCACCCCTAACCGCACGGCTAACTCGCCCGGTACACATCAGTTTCACGCTCAAAACACATTATTCATGCTCCCTCTCACTGTTAGCCTTCTTTCCTGATACGGGTTCGGGGATGAGACGAGACGAAATTGTATGGCATTGTTTTACGGCCGGATGCCCTTCCTGGCGCAAACCCCAGTTGAGGAACTAATGAAGTTGAAACGAATGATGGCTCCGCTTTTTCTATTCAGCTAAAACTGATTTTGTAAAACTCTGAGATACTATTATATTCTCCATATATTCAGGTTCCTACTCGTATCTCCCGTCCGTAAACATATATGAAATATGTACAGAAAATGCCCTCTCAAAATCACAAAATGACTTAAAATCTGGCAATAAGCTTAGTTTAACGTCCACATCATCATCGCCACAAGAAATTATAAATACGCACTCTATTCGCTCTTAACATCAAACTATGCACGAACGTACAAAATGTGCACATACGATATATCCACGATAAAATATGCTTCACCAGTCTTAATTGCCGGGCTGAGTGGCTCAGGCGGTTGAGACGCTGGCCTTCTGACCCCAACTTGGCAGGTTCGATCCTGGCTCAGTCCGGTTGTATTTGAAGGTGCTCAAATACGCCAGCCTCGTGTCGGTAGATTTACTGGCACGTAAAAGAACTCCCGCGGGACTAAATTCCGGCAGCTCGGCGTCTCCGAAAACCGTAAAAAAGTAGTTAGTGGGACGTAAAGCAAATAAAATTATTATTATTATTATTATTATTATTATTATTATTATTATTATTATTATTATTACCAGTCTTAATGTAAGATGAAAGGAGGTGTAATTACTCATTAAGAGACGCAGCTGCATTAAAAATGGGCACTTGAACGTATCTCTCAACAATCTGTTTACGATTGCCAACTTTACTGAAAACCAGGTTATTTTAAGACCTAATTTTCTAATTCAACAAAAGTAATCTTTGGAATGTAATAATTAGTATTATTTGTGAGCTTAAAAACCAAGCCCACCGGGCGAATTGGTCATCCGGTCAGGGCCACGCGGCTGTGAGCTTGCATCCGGGAGATAGTGGGTTCGAATCCCGTTGTCGACAGCCCTGAAGATGGTTTTCGGTAGTTTCCCATTTTCACAGCAGGCAAATACTGGGTCTGTACTTTAATTAAGGCCACGGCCACTTCCTTCCAACTCCTAGGCCTTTCATCTCCCATCGTTGCCATAAGACTTATCTGTGTCGGTGCGACGTAAAGCAACAAAAAAGAAAAGCCCCGAATACCATTCAGAGTCGAAGGAACCGTTTTTTAACCACACGTCTCAAAAGAGGGCCCAGTGCTTTTAATGCTGGAGCAACCAGCCGTCAAAACTTGAGTCAAAAGTATTAGGGAAAATGTCATTTAAAGCCATCATGCAGTCATTGGCACTCATGACATCTAAGGTATTCTGAGACCACCAGTAGCTAACAGGACATAGCACATAATTCCACTTTCGCAGTGCGCATCACAGTGGGTACAATACAGTCGTTCAAACTCCAAGCGAAGCAGCCCGCCACACGTAACCTCGTGAAATCGGGTGAAAGGCGGCTACAGAAGTTCACAAGGAGTCGCCAAAAATGTTAAATATCTCAGCTAAGAAATTGAAAGCCGGTCAAAGAAGTTCTTGCGATGTATATTTAGGCTCCAATTTTTAAATTCCGAACTACATATTATCTGCGCACCTTTTCTGGATACATTTACACCCTAGTGCTGAATTGGTCGACTTCGGCAATCTTCGAGATTCGTACTGGCAACCTTTGAAACACAAACAATGAATCGCTTATGCATCGCTGTGCGACATCTGCGTACACTTTGCGTACTCGTACTCGCGTTATTTACACAGCAAAGCCAAACTATACAATTCACTTCAGGAATAAGATTCGCATCGAGAAATGTTATATAGGCCTAATGTTGTATAAAGTGTATGTGACACAGTTGTTTGCTTAAGATAACAAAGGTTCAGCAAAATTCATACCGATCGATCATATTATCGATTCAATTCAGATTTCATTTCCATTCAGTTGGCAGTACTACTGGAACCGGAACTGCTCCCCCCTTACTCCTCACAACCGTACACAAAATATCGATAAAAAGTGCGCAGATAATACACCATAGCACACATCGCAATATTTACAGTTGGGAGCCTCTACAACGTGTCTCATTCTGAACATAACCATATAATAAATATCGCATTATATTTAATGGTGATAAAATACATTGATTTACCAGGATATCTTGAAGTTTTCAACATTTTCACGGTTATATAAGTGACCTTTGAAACTTAATAAAACGCCTCACAGTGGGTAATTTCAAGCATCCAGCCGGCCATAAATAATATTTTCAACCCTTGTCTCTGGTGCGCATTTTCTGCGAGTCGTGTTTGTAAGACTCCTGGGTACAGTAATTAAGTATTGAAAAGTCGCGCTGTCTGATTTAATCTCACGGAAGGCCTAAAGTGGTTCTCCTCCGTTAGGGAATCATATTCTGGCGAGCGAGCGCGCAGTTATGTGATGGCTCATTAAAGACGTCAGAACTAAATATTTCTTTAGCTTGCAATGTGATTATATTAGATGAAGGTATGTGTTTTTATATAGTACGTAGCATTTTCTGAAAATGACTATACTGTTGTCCGGAATATGCACTTAAAATTCAAGTATACGGTGTCCAAGCGCTATCTAATTGTACAAATTTGAGCTGACTTTTATAGATTGCCTTTGATTTCCGCAATGAAAGTCTTTTGGATGAGTTATCTATACTTCAATGAATAGAAAACTGTGACTTTTTGCTGCGACCAGGCGCGACCATGAGAGTAATTAATTTTTTCAGAAGCCATGTATTCTGTAACCCGGAGGTCGGTTTTCGAGCTGTTGAGGAACAGCAGGGAATATAAGCGGAACGATGATATTGCGAATGTTGTAATTGAACATTTAGGCTTTGAGGATTGTTCCGAGAATATATCCAAGTCAATAAGGAAATCTGTCAGTATTTTGTGTGCTAAAATTCGATCACAAATTGCTGAAGTACAAAAAAGTTGGTTCGAGCAGAGAATGAGCCTTGCAGAAGGATGTGCATCACAACAATGTCAGGATGAGCATGCCATTCGCCTACTATAGCTCATTCCATTTTATGAGAACAGTATTGCTCTCATGACAACAGGTTTGCCATATCGAACGGCTCCGCTCAACGCCATCACGGGAAAACGGCGACACATATTTTGTGAAATTCAGTATGTAACTTCAAGACAAAAGGCTGAAGAAACTAAGCTACAAATTACTTTTATGAACTAAAGGGGACGTGCGGTTTACAGGGGCCACTTTTGGTTTGTACAGAATCAGAGGTAAACTACGGCACGTAAGAAATCTCAGCACTGAAATATAAGGCAAATTGCGAGAGAAAATAGACAAATAATTTTATGGGCTCGAGGGGCGGTGGATGTACTTAATTGCTTTTAAAAAATTTATCCAGACAATAAAAGCTAGAAAACAGACGCAATAAATAAATACTGTAGATGACTTCACTACAGAAGTTCAGGGATGAAACGCGTCTATTGTTTGATATCCGAAGCAAAGTACTGGCAATACCTATGATGGAAACGGCTAGAAGATTCTCCAGAGAGGCTTCCAATTCTGCGGACATGGAGTAGATATAAATGTAATAAACCATCTACGTGCCATCGTAGACACTCTTTTGTGTGGGTATGCCACTGATAAAGTGACATTTGGCATGTACGCAAAGGAAACTATACAATTGTACTTACAAAAATACAAATCCTACTGCATGCCTGTAACTTTGCACAAACTCTTGAGTCATAGACAGGTCATTAGGCACTGTATTATACCTATTGGATAACTCCCCAAGGAAGCCCAGGAGACCAGGAATAGAGATAATAGGAAACCTTCCAGAAAGACACAAATACTGACCTTTTTCCATAGACTGCTTATATCATCGGACCCTTATATTACCAGCTTAGGGAAATCAAGGAAGAGGAAGTTGATTCCGCTTTCACGAGAAGTGCTCAACTTACTGTCTGAGCCTCCTTTATTTGGTTCTGCCAAAGGAGATGACAGTGACGATAGCGATTCTGATGTAACTGCATCTAATGAATAAATTGTTTGGCAAGTACGTGTATTCCTGTATCTGTTTTTAGACATTCTAAACAGCATGTCCCATTATTAACATCCATTTAATTTCTTAAAGCTATAACGAAAAATGATTAAAGTTACGAAGATTACTAATTCTATTCCTGGTGTAGTAATTTGTTATTTGTACTTGATTGACCACACACTTAATTATCTCCAATAATAGCAGTTACATACTACGTTTCATGTAAATCGGTCCATTAGTTTCCGAGATGCGATTTTTGGCCGGCTAGATTCCTGAAATTACGCACTGTGCGCCTGTGGAACACGTCCGTAAAACGTATATTATATTGGAAAAGTATAAGTGTAAAATTTCAATCTGAGCTTTGTCTGTCAAAAAACGTTATATTTTAGAGCGCTCACACCTATTCTGCTAGGATATATAAGACATTCGAAAGCACTACATAATACGTAATCTACGATTATATTAACGAAAAAATTGCATTACCTTTATACGGCGCTAGACAAGACCCTTGCTGCTCTTCGGAAAAACAGTCAAGAGGGGCTAAGGCAAAGGAATCACGAGGTTGATACACTGACGCCCTCCCTCGTGGCCTGTATGTGACAAACTGACAGTTGCTCAGTGATGACGTCGCCTACGTAGAGATTCCAAACTCACAAGGGGGCATTTTCTACTCGTCACCACCGATTTCGTTCAAATTTATAAAACATGCCGGGCTTGGCTAGTAATGAAAGTACTCAAACTGGGAACTCCAGATAGCCAAGCGTATAGAAAATAAAAATATAAATTAAAATGTTTACGCGGCTCTCGCACCGTATAAGCCACATACGTTTATGAGCACGTAGCAGTAGCTGGCGTAGCGGTAAGAGCTCGGACTAGTAATTCGATGGCCGTGGGTTCGGCTCTCCGTGTGGAGAATAGTTTTATGTTTTATATTATTCTTTTATTTTGATTTATTTTATTTATTTATATGCAAAAGGCATATAGGACGTCATTTTTTAATGACCGGGCGAGTTGGCCGTGTGGTTAGGAGCGCGCGGCTGTGAGCTTGCATCCGGGAGAAATGGGTACGAATCCCACTGTCGGCAGCCCTGAAGATGCTTTTCCGCGGTTTTCCATTTTCACACCAGGCAATTGCTGGGTCTGTACCTTAATTAAGGCCACGGCCGCTTCCTTCCACCTCCTAGGCCTTTCCTATCCCACCGTCGCGATGAGACCTATCTGTGTCGGTGCGACGTAAAGCCACTAGCAAAAAGAAAAAGAATTAATGAGCGCACAATTGTAGAAAATTTGGAGTTACGAACTTTCCCTACGTGTTCAAACAGAAATTCTTCATTTTTCTCCTTTATTGGCTATCTCCCCTCCTTGGGGAATGTGCCATAAACGTGAATAGTCGTTTCGCTGTAAGATTCGTTTTCATCTGACAAGTGAAGGTTGCTCCTGGCGGATGGCGCAGGTGGAAAAAAGTCTGACAATGAAATCCCAATTTTTACCTTTCCTATGCCTTTTGCGTATAAATAAATAAATAAATAAATAAATAAATAAATAAATAAATGAAATGAATTATTCACCTCTTTGTGTAATAAGAAATGAATAACATAAAAGTTGACAGAAAAAAAAAACAGTCTCCTCACGCGGAGTCGAACCCACGACCATAGACTTACCAGTCCGAGTTCTTACCGCTACGCTAACAACTGCTCGTCGCGTGGACTAACGTAAGTGGCTTATACGGCGCGAGAGCCGCGTCAACATTTGTATTTCTATTTTTATTTTCTATACGCTTGGCCATCTCGAGTTCCCACTTCGGGTACTTTCATTTCTAGCCAAGTCCTGCATGTTCTATAAATTTGAGCAAAATCGGTGGTGACGAATAGGGAATGCCCCCTTATCAGTTCGTCGTGCGGATGGGACAATTTCTAAAGTAGTGTCATCAAGCTTAATAATAATAATAATAATAATAATAATAATAATAATAATAATAATAATAATAATAATAATAATAATAATAATGGCCGCCTCTGTGGTGTAGTGGTTAGCGTGATTAGCTGCCACCCCCGGAGGTCCGGGTTCGATTCCCGGCTCTGCCACGAAATTTGAAAAGTGGTACGAGGGCTGGAACGGGGTCCACTCAGCCTCGGGAGGTCAACTGAGTAGAGGTGGGTTCGATTCCCACCTCAGCCATCCTCGAAGTGGTTTTCCGTGGTTTCCCACTTCACCTCCAGGCGAATGCCGGGATGGTACCTAACTTAAGGCCACGGCCGCTTCCTTCCCTCATCCTTGCCTATCCCATCCAAACTTCCCGTCCCCCTACAAGGCCCTGTTCACCATAGCAGGTGAGGCCGCCTGGGCGTGGTACTGGTCATACTCCAGGACACTGCACTTGAGGCGGTAGAGGTGGGATCCCTCGCTGAGTCCGAGGGAAAAGCCGAACCTGGAGGGTAAACAGATGAATAATAATAATAATAATAATAATGTAGTGGTTAGCGTGATTAGCTGCCACCCCCGGAGGTCCGGGTTCGATTCCCGGCTCTGCCACGAAATTTGAAAAGTGGTATGAGGGCTGGAGCGAGGTCCACTCAGCCTCGGGAGGTCAACTGAGTAGAGGTGGGTCCGATTCCCACCTCAGCCATCCTGGAAGTGGTTTTCCGTGGTTTCCCACTTCTCCTCCAGGCAAATGCCGGGATGGTACCTAACTTCAGGCCACGGCCGCTTCCTTCCCTCTTCCTTGCCTATCCCATCCAAACTTCCCGTCTCCCACCAAGGCCCCTGTTCAGCATAGCAGGTGAGGCCGCCTGGGCGAGGTACTGGTCATTCTCCCCAGTTGTATCCCCCGACCCAATGTCTGAAACTCCAGGACACTGTCCTTGAAGCGGTAGAGGTGGGATCCCTCGCCGAGTCCGAGGGAGAAACCGACCCTGGAGGGTAAACAGATTAAGAATACTATTACTACTACTACTACTACTACTACTACTACTACTAATAATAATAATAATAATAATAATAATAATAATAATAATAATAATAATAATAATAATAATTCGGCCTCTGTGGTGTAATGGTTAGCGTGATTAGCTGCCACCCCGGGGGCCCGGGTTCGATTCCCGGCTCTGCCACGAAATTTGAAAAGTGGTACGAGGGCTGGAACGGGGTCCACTCAGCCTTCGCAGGTCAACTGAGTAGAGGTTGGTTCGATTCCCACCTCAGCCATCCTCGAAGTTGTTTTCCATAGTTTCCCACTTCTCCTCCAGGCAAATGCCGAGATGGTACCTAACTTAAGGCCACGGCCGCTTCCTTCCATCTTCCTTGTCTATCCCTTCCAATCCTCCCATCCCCCCCAAGGCCCCTGTTCAGCATAGCAGGTAAAGCCGCCTGGGTGTGGCACTGGTTCTCCTCCCCAGTTGTATCCCCCGACCCGATGTCTGACGCTCCAGGACATTGCCCTTGAGGTGGTAGAGATGGGATCCCGGTGTTGTCCTGATTGTGAACAGTCCAGATTGCGAACAGTAGAGGCGCGCGGCTGTGAGCTTGCATCCGGGAGATAGTAGGTTCGAATCCCACTATCGGCAGCCCTGAAGATGGTTTTCCGTGGTTTCCCATTTTCACACCAGGCAAATGCTGGGGCTGTACCTTAATTAAGGCCACGGCCGCTTCCTTCCAACTCCTAGGCCTATCCTATCCCATCGTTGCCATAAGACCTATCTGTGTCGGTGCGACGTAAAGCCCCTAGCAAAAAAAATATTGCGAACAAGTGGGTACCTGAAGGGGATGATTTGGGTTTGACACACATTAATGAGTCGAGATTGCGGCCAGGCATAACGTAGAGGTGCTTAAGCGAGAATATAATGAGCAAGAGTATATCATTTTATAGACGTCACGCTGCTTATCTAGGTGGATTTTGGCAGCAGCATGCATCACTAGAGGCACCTACAGTCTTCTGAAGTTCTTTAGAAAGCAGCTTTAATTATTACCAGGGAGATTTGAATTTATTCACAAACCAGCTCTGGCAATAAAGAAAGAGGTTAGGGGCGCAGGCTGTGAGCTGGTATCCGGGAGATAGTGGGTTCGAATCCCACTGTCGGCAGCCCTGAAGATGGTTCAACGTGATTTCCCATTTTCACACTTCTGAAATGCTGGGGCTGTTGTAGACGTAATTCATTTCCTAGCTTTACATATATACAACTGCATTTAACTTGAAAAAATATGAAAATTAATATTCATTAAATAAAATACACAATCGCCGGACCTTGTACTCACACTTAGATCTTACCTGCTTACTTACACATACGTTATTTTAAGGGCGCCAGCTACATCTCAGTGCAGCAATAAGAGAATAAGATTCTTGAATATATCTAGGGTGTGGGATAATAAGCTTACTTGTGACAATATACCATATAAGTTCTGGGAAAAGGAGAATGGCGTTCGGTTTCCCCATTAAATTTGAGGTTAAGGAATTTTACTGTTTAAATAAAACGATAATTCAATTTGATAGAACAAAATATATTCTTGAAACAATTTCAATAAAAATAGTGAGAACTGCTGCGATTAAACAGATGAGAATATAAAATTATGACATTGCAACTGAAAGAAACTAGGCATGAGTTTGAATTATTCTTAACCGGACATTTAACAATTATACAGGAAATTTATCCCTCACTTGTTCACTTGACTGTACCTTCAACACTTTGAGTGTAATTACGACGTAATCCGTTGATCTGGTGTTTAATGTAGATGTATCAAGCCTAATTTGGTGATCTATCCTTTTTGTTTCATTGACGACTAAGTATCCATGTGACTGCTTCTTCTCCTTCCTAATGTCTTCATGGTAAGTGTATCCTTCTATGACTCCATGGTAAGCCTTTCCGTCGGTATCTTCAACTAAGTGACCGACCAACTGTGGCCTCACTCTCTCAATAACCAATGACTAATGACTCGCTGAGTCCTCTCCATCTCGTTCACTCCTTGACTGTTCACTTATCCATTTGGCTTCTTCACTGTTCAGCTTCCGTTTAACTAATGACTGACTGAGGCCTCACCATCTCGTTCACTCTCCGACCAACTGTGGCATCTGCTTCCAATTGAATAATGACTGATGCTACAATATGCAACCACCTTTTATAGACTGTTGACACACCTACGCAATCGCCAGAAATAACTATGATCTACTCTCACCTCGCGACAAAGGTTACATGCAATGGTGAAACAGCCGGCGGCACCCAGTAGGTATCTCCAAGAACGTGAGCTCACCGCTAAATGCTCACGATGACGTAGCGATGACTTGGCAGTAACGCCAGCAGTATTGCACAATGTAACAATGTCATATCCACAACTGATATACAGCAACTCTTACTGTACATGTTTTAGTGTTAATCTACACACACTTATATATGCATACATTTAACTACAATCACGCAAGCGACAAGCATTGAGAATTGAATTGAATAATAATTATAGTTACAATAATAGTAATAATAAGAGTATAGACATAAGAATAATAATATTAATAATAATAACATCAGAGATGAAATAATAATAATAATAATAATAATAATAATAATAATAATAATAATAATAATAATAATAATAATAATAATAATAATAATAATAATAATAATGTCCCGACCGGGCGAGTTAGCCGTGCGCGTAGAGGCGCGCGGCTGTGAGCTTGCATCCGGGAGATAGTAGGTTCGAATCCCACTATCGGCAGCCCTGAATATGGTTTTCCGTGGTTTCCCATTTTCACACCAGGCAAATGCTGGGGCTGTACCTTAATTAAGGCCACGGCCGCTTCCTTCCAACTCCTAGGCCTTTCCTATCCCATCGTCGCCATAAGACCTATCTGTGTCGGCGCGACGTAAAGCCACTAGCAAAAAAAAAAAAAAATAATAATGTCCCGGGCATGACGTTAAACTGCGTCCACAAACCGGGTGACCACCGGTATAAGTGATCCTCCTTTACCAAGTGCCAACGGCCTCTGCGGAGGGCGGATGAGCGGGTAGAGGTTCAGGGCACTCTCTTGCCCTTGGGGTGGGAAACTGCCCCTAAAGGCGGAAGAGCCACTAGATGGCCAACGGCATAGGATAATAATAAATTCAGTAGCGTCTGTTCACCTATTTGGTGCGGCAACTGGTCAGCGTCTGTACTCCGAGTTGGAGCGGCTGCCTCAGAAAACCTTCAGGAACTCACCCACCTGATTGTACTCCGATCCCTCGGGATCAACCCAATCGCTTGAGAACAAGCACACCATGATTCGTGCAAGTAAGAACAACATTACTCCAGGTGGTAACCAGTCCACCCGCCAACTGAAAACGAAGGCGGCAACCGGCCACTCGGATTCTGGAGGAGCCGGACTGACACGAAAGAGAGAGTCGGAGCTCTCTGACAAACTTCCCACTAAAACGCCCTTTTACATCGGCACGCTAAACGTAAACACACTCCTACAAGTAGGAAAACTTCTCAGATTAACATCAGAATTAGATCAGCAAAAAAAACCAGCTACTCGCCATACAAGAGACCAGACTCACTGAGTCGGAGACGTCAGAGTATGGTAACTACCGGATTTTCAAGAGCAAAACAACACGAACAGTAGGAAAAGCCACACCAATGTTAGGCATGGCCTTTTTCGTACACAAAAGATCGTGAACTCCGTAGAAGAGATCATACCCATAAACAACAGACTAATGACCTTACGACTTCGCTGTGCAAATCGCCACTATACCTTTGTAAATGCCCACGCACCCACCAACGACTGCAAAGATCAGAAACAAACAGAAAACTTCTGGAACAAACTTCAAACCACACTCATCAAAATACCTGAAAAAGACACCATCATTCTCCTCGGCGATTTCAACGGTAAAATTGGTAAAGAAAAGTGCTACAGAAAAACCGCAGGAAGATTCTCAGCACACGAAAAGACCAACAAAAATGGCAAATGCCTCATCGAGCTCTGTCAACAACACGACCTGAAAATCATGTCAACATCCCTACGTAAAAACCCCAATAAGCTCTTCACATGGGAATGGCCCAACACCTGCTGCGGCAAACACCAGATCGATCATGTCGCCATCTCCTTCCCAGCACAAAAAGAAGTACACAACGTTCAAGTCCGCAGAGGAGCCAACATTGACTCGGACCATCATCTAACAAGAATCAAAGTGAAATTTACCCCAAAACGCTTCTACCAGAAATCCAAGGCAAACAAAAAATTGGACACAGCACAAATAAAAACATCAAATCTCAGGGAAACATGGGAAAAAATCCAGCCAAAACTTGGAACGAATTCCACGAAAAAATCATGAAGAGTGCATCAGAGCAAATCCCACTACAGAAAAAGAGCAGACACCCGTTTTGGAACACCGAATGTGACCAAGCCATATTGAATAGAAAACACGCATACCAGAAGTTCATCAGCAACCGTACACCTGAAAACGAAGAAAAATTCCGCGAAGTCCGCAGACAGATCTCTAAACTCATCAGACAAACCAAGAGGAAATACCTGGAGGACCAACTGAAGTCGGCCGAACAGGACTTCCGCAACTACAACACCAGAGATTTTTACAGCGTCTTCCGCAACAGATTAAATGGGTACACGCCCAAGAACCTCTGCTTCAGAAAACAAAACGGAAAATTGGCACTCACAGATGACGAAAACACCCAGGAACTCGCGAGACACTTCGAGTCACTACTCAACTGCCCAGAACCAACGGAGAGGTTTCCACTTAAACCCCACCCGAACCCAAACCCAGACTCATCCCCACCTACACAAGAGGAAATACACCGACACATACAACGACTGAAAAACAACAAGGCATCCGGAGACGACGGCATCATAGCAGAGCTTCTTAAACATCTAGGAAAGAATTCTCTCCAAGAACTTACACAAATCATACAAGAAATTTGGACAACGGAAAAACTACCAGAAAATTGGACAAACGCCCTCCTCGTTCCACTTCACAAAAAAGGTGACCGAACAGACGTGAACAATTACATGGGAATTTCCCTGGTGCAAGTCACATACAAAATCCTCTCTGCAGTCCTCCTCCAAAGAACACAGGAACAACTAGAACCACTCATAGGCGATTACCAAGCGGGCTTCAGGCCCCACAGATCCTGTGCAGAACAGATACTCAACCTGAAAACCATCTTGAAACTACGACACACAAGAAAACAACCCACAATCTGCACCTTCGTGGACTTTCAGAAAGCATACGACTCCATTGACCGGCAATCTCTCTTCCAAACACTGAGTGAGTACGGACTGGACAACAAGACTCAAAAATCATCAGACTAACTCTCACCAACACAACCTCCCAAGTAAAATTCATGGGAAATATATATGAAAAATTTCAGATAAAAACCGGTGTCCGACAAGGAGATGGACTTTCCCCACTACTCTTTAACATAGCCCTGGACAAAATCATGAGAGAATGGGAACAAGCTCTGAAAGCTCAAGGAAATTGGCAACTATTAAGTATGACAAGAAGACATGTAAAAATCTCCTGTCTCGCTTTCGCAGATGATCTCGCGATCCTTGCAATAAACGAACAACAGGCAATCAGCCTAATCGAAACTCTCAAGAAATGCTCAGAAAAATTCGGCCTACAAATCTCCTTCTCAAAAACCAAGGTCATGTGCAACCACTGCAGCCTCCAGAATTTGAACACGAAATTTGGCACAATTGAAAAAGTAACTGAGTTCCGATATCTCGGAGAAATTATAGTACCAACAGGAAAAGAACAGAAGGCCCTCGAGGTCCGCATCCAGAAAATGAAGAGAGCCCTCGGCCGAACGCAAAACATTTACAACAAAAAATGCCTTTCAATCTTCACCAAAATTCGACATTACAACACTGTGATCAAACCTGAAATACTATACGCGAGTGAAACACTGGATCTCCACAGGAAAACAGTACTCGAAGACATCCTGAAAGAGGAACGTAAAATCATCAGAAAAATTCTCGGCCCAAAACTGACTGACGAAGGATATAGACTGCAATCTCGTACAAAGACCGAGGAGCTCTCAAACCTTGCGGCCGACATCAGAAAAAGACGCCTGAAATTTTACGGACACATCAAACGCCTTCCAGAAAACAGACTGACGAGAATCTTACTTGAGGCAACAGAAAACATCGAAACAAATAGGTGGACAACGGAAATCCGCCAAGACCTGGAAAAATCAGGAATCAAAGTGGCCGACATCGCTAACCGAACCTGCTACAGAACGAAAATCAACAAGTGGGAAGTAGTCAGAGAGAAACCACAAGAAGAAGACAGGAGCTAAGTGGACAGAAGAACGAAGAACCACGATGAGAGAAAAACTGAAGGCTGCCTGGCAAAGAAGGAAATACACAACTTCTAAGTGAGCTTTGCGTGATCAGTTTTCTGGCCTTTTTCGCATCTAATAATAATAATAATAATAATAATAATAATAATAATAATAATAATAATAATAATAATAATAATAATAATAATAATAATAATAATACTAATACTAATAATAATAATAATAATAATAATAATAATAATAATAATAATAATAATAATAATAATAATAATATTACAACTCTCACTAATCCACCATAAACAACTACCCCTATAGTTATGTTATACAATAAAAAGGTAATCTTCTAAATGGTGAGATTACCTCAAACTAAATTATTTAATATTTTCAATAAAAAAATATTTTTAAAAATATGATTAGGTTATCTAAAACATCCCATTGTACCAGTTAATGTTAATGCTACTAGAACAAAAATTACATATGAGACTGTTTTGAAAATTGTATCTGTTTATGTATCTCACGTCAACACTAATCTCTTTTTCGCAGTCTGGACAGGGTATATTTAGTTGTTCGGAATCTGGACGGTTTTTGCCCTGTTCGCAATGTGGACTGTTCGCAATCAAGACCCAACGGGGATCCCTCGCTGAGTCCGAGGGAAAAACCAACCCTGGAAGGTAAACAGATTAAGAAAGAAAGAAAGAAAGAAAGAAAGAAAGAAAGAAAGAAAGAAATAATAATAATAATGAAAATGAAATGTCGTATGGCTTTTAGTGCCGGGATATCCCAGGACGGGTTCGGCTCGCCAGGCGCAGGTCTTTCTAGTTGACTCCCGTAGGCGACCTGCGCGTCATGATGAGGATGAAATGAAATGATGATGAAGACAACACATACACCCAGCCCCGTGCCATTGGAATTAACCAATTAAGGTTAAAATCCCCGACCCGGCCGGGAATCGAAGCCGGGACCCTCTGAACTGAAGGCCAGTACGCTGACCGTTCAGCCAACGAGTCGGACAACAACAACAATAATAATAATAATAATAACAATAATAATAATAATAATAATAATAATAATAATAATAATTCATTTATCCTTACGGCCATCTTTACAAAATCTACCTGTGTCGGGATGAGTGGCTCAGAAGGTGACGGTTGACAGGTTCGATCCTGGCCCAGTCCGGTGGCATTTGAAGGTGCTCAAATACGTCAGCCTCGTGTCGGTAGATTTACTGGCACGTAAAGGATCTCCTGTGGGACTAAATTCCGTCACCTCAAGATCATTGAAAACTATAAAAGTAGTTAGAAATAATTAGGGCTAGGATTTTCATGATGGAGCACATATTTTTTTTTTGTAAGACTGATAAGCTCCTTACCGAGCTCGATAGGTGCAGTCGCTGAAGTGCGGCCAGTATCCAATACTCGGGAGATAGTGGGTTCGAACCCCACTGTCGGCAGCCCTGAAGATCGTTTTCTGTGGTTTCACATTTTCACACCAGGCAAATGCTGGGGCTGTACCTTAATTAAGGCCACGGCCGTTTTCTTCCCACTCCTAGCCCTTTCCAGCCCCATTGTCGCCATAAGACCTATCTGTGTGGGTGCGACGTAAAGCAAGTTGTGATAAGTTCCTTAAATATATACATGCTTGTTTTGAAAAAAAATATCGAATGATAGTACTTTGTTAAGTCATATTTATGCATAAATGGTCATTTCTATGTGATCGAGCATATTTTAGACAGTAAATGGTCATATTCGTCATATTTTCACTCTTTCAGTTAGTAAAGACTTTTTCTCATTCAATTTCTTTAATCCGTGTTCAATTGAGTTGTTGTATTTCTCGAATTACACATCACATTTTGTTTCCTGGAAAATGGTAAGAACCCACCTTCCTTCCCTACTTCTGTGGAATTCACAATATGAACTTCACCCTTGCGCAACAGTGAGCAGGTACTGTAGCTACTTTAGCCTGTCCATAGTAATCCGGTGTGTCTCAGAGATAATTAAATCTTGTATAAGTCGGAAGTGTGTTTTCTGTGTAGTATAGTTCAGAAAAAATGCCTGAAGTCAAGCAAAGTATTCGAGTATAATGTGGTGAGAAAGTGTTCTCGAGTGATGGTAAAATACTGTATTGTAAGAGTAACTGCGGAGAAGTCAGCAGCATGTGGCAATGGTCCAGCTGAATCGTTTCTAAGAAACTGTGAACATTTAGAAAAAGTCAAGTTTTCTACCATTAGTAAACAGATCTACGCGTGTCATATGGACCGAAGGCGTTCAGCATGACAATGCACTGCTTTTCGTAACGGATGCTGCGCCTTATGTAGTGAAAGCTACCAAATCACTAAAAGCATTATTCAAAATTAAATGGTTTGTTTTCATAAACTGACATTAATTGAGTTTACAACTGGAATTTTACCTCAAATATAATACTGTTAGGTCATAATTTCTGTTATAGTGCATACTTTGGTACATTTTAGGTCACAAGAGTAATTTTTCTGTGCATATTATGGTGATTTTAGATAATGTCCTACTAACTATCACACTGATGGTGAGAATTTCTCCCACGTGTTTAAGTCTCGGGCACCGAGCAGAACAGACTTCAGGTTAGTAGCACCAAGTGTGTAGGCCATGCGTTTAGGTTCATATAGCGATGAACGTGCATTGGAGAGATAGTGGGTTCGAACTTAACTGTCGGCAGCCCTGAAGATGGTTTTCCGTGGTTTCCCATTTTCACAGCAGGCAAATGGTGAGGCTGTACCTTCATTAAGGTCACGGTCACTTCCTTCCCACTGCTAGGCATTTCCTGTCCCCTTGTCGATATAAAACCTATCTGTATCGATGCGACGTACTATTTCTGAGACACATCGTAGATGGACAAGGTATTAAACCGAACCCCGTTAAGATTGCAGCCATACAGAACTTTCCAACACCTGTTAGAATCAAACACGTCAGACAGTTCCTTGGCCTTACTGAATTATTTGCAGATCACTGTCCAGGTTATACGGACACTGTTGCTCCTCTTCAAGATTTACTCAAAATCAACAACCGCTGGAAATGGGAAGATAAACAGGAAGCGGCGTTTCAAAATAGTAAAAGGTTGCTAGCAAACTCGGTGAATTTGGGTATTCCTATGTTCAACCGAAGATTTATTATTCAGACCGATGCTTCGGAAGTCGGAATTTGACCAGTACCGTACCAGGAAACACCTGAGAAGACCAATAAAGTGACGTATTTAGCTTTTATGAGTAGAAAGCTACGAGTACACGAATTCAAATATACAACCACAGAATTAGAGATGCTAGCAATTGTCACTGCATTAAGTCATTGGAGGAAGTATGTGTACGGATTTCTTATTGTTATAGGAACATTGAGTACAGTTTTTAATTTTAGTCTTGTTATGTTTCTTTTGTGATCTGCAAATCTAAACATGCACAATGATGTTATCGCTGCACACTCTTGCCTTCGCAATGCATGTTCGATAAAGCTATGCCTTGACATAGGAGACGGAGGAGGAGGAGGCCCTGTAGGCTGGGTACGAGATACCCCTGTTTAATTCTTGTAAGTTGTGCCTTGATGGCAAGTGATTGTAAAGTCTGGTATTACCCTTATAAGCTTGAAAAATTGAGAGCGGGTTAGCTCTTTTATTTGTGGTAAAAGTGCCCCTAGGAGGCTTGATATGTTTTTTGGAGCTTATGCTCCTTGAATGAAGGGGTTTTCTGCCCTTTGAACAAATGAGTGTACCTTGGTAAAGTTGGGCTAGTAGCTCAAAGATTGTGTAATTGGGGCTCGAAGCCCAGAACTTGTAAAGACCCCGAAACTCGGGCTTTCGTTTGTAATATTATATCTTGTACCTGATTAGTGGATAGTGGTTGAGTTGTTGTTATCTGTTTAAATTCTATGTACAATTTGTTAAGTTTTTCTACTTATGAAAATATAACCTTTATTGAAATTTTAATTCATCTTCCGGCTTTGTAGTTAGACCCATTCCAGCTCGCACCTTCTTTCACTTCTGCCTCCCACGGGTAACCCCGTAACGATTATTATTATTATTTAAGATTTCTTTTTTCTTTGATTTTAGAAAATCACCGTCTGCTGTTAACATTATTCCAGTGACCATTCTTCAGTTTGCAGCCTTCAACTTAATGTAAGCCTAAACTGTTGGTTAGTGCTAGGCAGTTCTGTTGATAATCTAACTTTCATGCTCTTTCCTTTCATCACTATGTGCTACACTTAGGCAGTAATATCTCTATTGATAATTAGTTGTGCTCTTCAGACCGAGCGTAAGGCATTGAGTCGTAGGATACAACTGGGGAGTAGGGCCAGTACCCGTCCCAGGCAGCCTCACCTGCTTGTAGTAGGATGTGAGGATTAGAAGGCATAGACGAGGAAGGGGTTAATCTTATAACTTCAAACTCGCGACAATGAAACTTGGTTTCTTCCGAACATCGCAACTTTTGTCTAATCTCTATTGATAAATAGTTGTTCTCTTCAAACCTCATGCTGGTTACTGTATATAACCTTGCGACTCGAGGGAAGGACATTGAGTTACCATATTTTTAACAACGGCAGCAACACCCTCATTGATCGTTATCTGCGAGAGTGCTTCTACTTTGTTAGGTATAGAACATTTATATCTCTGTTTGCTTCTTCTAACTTTAAATTTACGATAATATATACAGTAACCTCTATAGGTAAAAACTTGGTTTCTTCCGAACTTTACAACTATGTGTGTCTCGTTTACTTTTACATTTAATCTTTAGTAGTAATCTTCAACCTAGCGACAATGTCTGACCTCTATAAGTTGAAACTTGGTTCCTTCTAAATATTGCAACTTTCGTCTAATCTCTATTAATAAATGGTTGTTCTCTTCAGACCCCATGCTGGTTACTGTATATAACCGTTATTATTTAAATTTTCGTTTTTTCTAGTTTTTAACCTTGCCACTCGAGAGAAGGACATTGAGTTACCATATTTTTGACAACAGCAGCAACACCCTCATCGAACTTTTTCTGCAAGAGTGCTTCTACTTTGTTAGGTATGGAACATTCATCTCTCTGTTTGCTATTTCTAACTTTAAATTTACGATATCTAACCTCTATTATTAAAAACTTGGTTTCTTCCGAACTTTACAACTATATGTGACTCCGTTACGTTTACATTTAATTTTTAAACTCCAAACTCGCGACAATGTCTGAATTCTATAGGTTGAAGCTTGGTTTCTTCCGAACATAGCAACTTTTGTCTAATCTCTATTTATAAATGGTTGTTCTCTTTTTAGAAATTGTTGCATACGCTGTTCACCTAAACACTTTATTCCAAGAAAGAGAAGACACTATGTTCCCCTGCGAGCTGTGTAAGACAACGTTCTCAAGACGTGATAGCCTTGCACGTCATTTTAAAATGAAACAACAGGCATCTACTTGTGACACTAACCCTACTATGTTCCCCTGCGAGCAGCGTAAGGTAACGTTCACAAGACGGGATAGCCTTGCGCGTCATATAAAAACAAAGCGCCCTAGCATAACATCAGCTTTATGTGAAGTTTGTGGGGTGTATTTCGCTAATGTGGAGCAATACCAGGCTCACTTAGTAGAAGTACATCAGGTATCTACTTGCGACTATAACCCTCAGGTAGTGCGGAAAAGCGTGTAAATACTGATGCAGATGTAGAAAGCTGTAGTAACAAAAACCAAGAAAAAATTAAGAACTTCAAACTATACATTGCGAACAGTGTAACACTAATGTACCATCTTTACATTTTCAGGGTCACTTATAAAGTAATGCGCATAAAAACAAAGCCTGTAGAAGTGCTAGTAATGCAAACATCGAAGAAATTCATACTGGATTTGAAAGTAGGATTTTTAGTTGCAGAATTCGTACTAGTCATAAGTTTCAAAGCACCGAAAACTTTTTTAAATTGCGTTCAACCGGATGTGTAACAGCTTCTCAACAAAACTTTGTCCAATCTTAATTTATTTAAAGTTAATTTCGAATTTTCTGCGTTGTATATTAAGAGCACAGATGAAAGTTGAATAACTGAAATTAAATTATTAAATACGAAGAATTTTGTAGTAAGTGAATCATCTAATTTCAGTGACGTATTTAGCGATATCTCGAACATTATTTCAACGCAGAGCGAGGAATTTAAAAAAAAAGAATCAGGGTGTGCTTTAGTTGAAATTTTGTATCTAAAAGTTAACATCAACAAGTTCAATCCTTTGCGAGGATCTTCGTACATCGAACTGCCGACATGATTTCAGCGAAAAACAGCTGTTCTGAACGTTGAAAACAATGATGAGGCGTGTTTTGCATGGGCTGTTGTGTCGACTTAAAATCCTGCGAAATCGAATGTAGCGAATAGAACATTATATCCTCACTATTTAACACAACTAAATTTAGATGGTATAGAATTTCCTATGCAGTTAAAGGACATTAAGCGCTTTGAACAACTAAATAATATTAGCATTAATGTGTATGGCGTAGACAGAAAGTCTGTAGTAGGTTCTCTGTATTATACATGTAATAAGAAGAGTACTCCTGTTAGCTTACTCTATATCGAAAACAGTGAGAATAGTCACTTTTGTTGGATTAAAAGTTTGAGTAGACTTGTTGGTAGCCTTGTTGGTAGTCAGTTGTCAAACAGGTGTAACAAAAAGTGGCTATGCGACGGATGCTTGCAGTATTTTAGAACTGAATATCAGTTAACAAACCATTCTAAGAATGACTGCAATCATGTATGTACAGAGATACCTACTACAGTCAATAATGTTTTAAAATTAAACATCTTACATTAGTGTAATACATCTTGTAACAAGCAGATGTGGGTACCTTTTGTCATTTACGCAGACTTTGAAGCCATCCTCAAACCATTCAGCACATGCGCGCCTAATCCAGACAAATCTTTTACTAATACTACACACATGCATGCCCCGTATAGCTTTGCGTATTATATCAAGTGTAGTTATGATAGTACGCTTAACAAGTTAGAGCTGTATCGAGGACCTGATGCTGCTAAAGTATTTTTAGAAAGACTTGAAGTGATGCAGTACGACTTAGCAGTATTCTAAATACTAACATTCCCATGAATCCACTCACCGAAATTCAGTTACACGAACATGAACGCGCTACAAAATATAGTATTTGCGATGGCGAATTTTCTGAAAATGACCCTAAAGTTTTTGATCATGACTTTAACTGGCTTGTACAGATGCCCTGCTCATAATAGCTGTAATCTTAAGTACAGTGTTCCAAAATTTATTCCTGTAGCTTTTCATAACTTATCTCGTTACGACTCACAATTTATTATTTCACAATTTGGAGCTTCAGATGAAAAAGTAGATATAATCCCTCAGAACTAAGAGCGGTACATTGCATTTACAAAGTGTGTAAAAGTAGATGAGGAGCATACTATAAAATTAAGATTTCTTGACTCGTTTCGCTTTATGGCGAGTAGCCTTGGTAAACTTTCGAGTAATTTGCAGCCAGAACAATTTACAGAAATTCGACGTGTTTTTCCTAAAAAAGAGCAGTTTAATTTATTTCGGCGTAAGGGTGTCTTCTGCTATGAATATCTTGACTGCTTAGAACGCCTCGAAGAACGCACCTTACCATCAAAACAATAATTTTACAGCTCGCTGAATTCAGCTGATGTTAGTAATGATGATTATTTACATACACAACGTATCTGGGAGCAGTTCCACATTCAAACGCTAGGCGAATACTCTGACTTATATCTAAAGACGGACGTACTTTTGTTAGCTGATGTTTTCGAAAATTTTCGCTGTGTTTTACAAGAAAATCTACAGCCTTGATCCATGTCAGTATTTTACAGCACTTGGGTTAAGTTGGTGTGCCGTGTTAAAATACACGCAAGTGAATTTGGAACTGCTAACGATATCGATATGGTGCACTAGTCTATTCAAGGTGGTCCAAGTCAGTGTAGTGGGCGGTATTCTAAGGCAAATAATAAGTACATACCGAGTTTTGACTCCAGTCAGGAATCTCAGTATATTGTATATCTTGATGCTAACAATCAGTATGGGTGGGTTATGAGTCAGCATCTACCAGTAAAGATTTTCCCCTGGCTACCGCAATGAGAAATTGATGATTTACAGCTGCACACCCTAGACGATGAAGCGAATGAAGGCTATTTCTTTGAAGTTGACTTACAGTATCCCAAAGAGTTACACACTTATCATAATAACTTACCGTTCTGCCCTGAAAATATGAAGTCTCCGTACATCACATCAACAACAAAGATGCTAATTGCTAATTTGATTGACAAATTTAAGTATGTCATTCATTATCGGAATTTAAAACAGTGTTTGCAGCATGGTTTGAAGTTAACCAAAATTCATCGCGTACTATAATTTGATCAGTTACCGTGGCTAAAGCCATATATCTATCTCTACAATAATTTAAGAAAAAATGCAGTTAACGAATTTGAGAAAGATTTCTACAAGCTCATGAATAACAGTGTATTTGGTAAGACTATGGAAAATGTTGACAAACTCGTTAATGTAAAATTGATTAAAAACTGGGAAAATGTTAAGCGAAGGTACGGTGCTAACCATTTAATAAGTAAACCGAATTTCCATAGCTGTACTATCATACATGAAAATTTAGTTATTATACAGATGAATCGTGTTAAGGTTAAGTACGACAAACCTGCCTACGTTGGCTTTTCTGTACTTGAATTAGCTAAAACACTGATGCATTAATTCCATTACGATTATATGATGAAGAAGTACGCTCATAATGAGCAATTGTTCTACACAGATACCGATTCGATTATTTACCAAATCAAAACTGATGACTATTACAATGATTTAAAGCCAGACTTAGGTAGGTTGATACTAGTAACTATCCTGAATATAATGATTATAATCTGCCACTAGAAAATAAAAATTTCTAGGTAAAATGAAAGATGAATATGCTGGAAATATTATCGACTCATTTGTAGGCACTAAATCCAAATCATATTGCATAATGCTCGTAAATCAACTACAAATAAATAGATTGAATGGAATTAAAAGAATGTAGTTCAGAATTGGCTAAGTTTAGAAAATTATAAAAATTGTATTAATAGTAAACTTCCTATTTTACATAAGCAAATGGCTGTTATTAGAAGCAAGAAGCATCAGTTGTACACTCATTTAATTAATAAGGTAGCCCTTAATAATGAGGACTAAAAACGGTTTATCATTGCAAATTCTACCAACACTCTAGCCTGGGGGCATAGTGGTATTGATAGGTACCACTTCACATAAAGCAGATGTGTGTGTGAATATTATGCTGGAGTTGTGTACTTTGTAACATATACGCTAAGCTGTCTTACATCACAACTTACTGTACATATTGTATAAAGATAGTAAGAAGGGAGAGGTACGCTAAGAGCGTAGTACAGCGAATAATTTTAGTTTAAACTTGTACATATAAAAATTAGCAAAATTGCATTATTATTTACGAAGGGTGAGGTACACCGACATTGTAAGATGTACATATATGAAACGGAAATAACTACAGCAAATGATTTAAGATGAAACTTGTACATACAAAATGTAAATAAATAACGTACAATTGGCATATTCTTTTGTTTTAGATTAGGTATTGCCTTCTCCTCCTCCCGCTCCTTCTTCTTAAATACTCGAAGAAGAAGAGTAAGTATGTCAAGAAAGAAGGTGTTCAGCAGATTCGTAAGTATGTTATCGTCTTAGAAGAGCAGCTCTGTAAGTATGTTAAGAAGATAATTTTTTTCTGAACAGTGTTTGATTCTAGTCTTGCAATGCAGTGTTCTACAACATCGAACTATAGTATGTGATTCTAGTTATAGTATGTTTTGAACGGTAGTATGTGTTCAAGTCTAAACATGCACAATGATGTTATTACTGCAGCACGTGCACACTCTTGCTTTTGCAATGCATGTTCGATAGAGATGTGCCTTGACAGAGGAGAGGAAAGAGCAGCTTAGTAAGTATGTTGAGAAGGAATTTTTTTCTAAACAGTGTTTGATTCTAGTTTTGCAATGCAGTGTTCAACAACGTCGAACTATATTATGCGGTTCTAGTTGTAATATGTTTTAAACAGCAGTATGTGTTCAAGTCTAAACATGCATCACTGCAGCTACGCGAAATGTGCATTGCCTTCCGTAAGATCGCGTTGTATGTTTGATAGAGCTATGCCTTGACAGAGCAGGTAGAGGAGAAGGAGGTTATAACAGCCGCTATCTTGCGCTAGCTGTTCAGAATTCTAGTCTTATTTTCCTTCCTCTTAGAACAAAGGTATCCCCTGACATGATGTATCGTGTTCTGTTCTAGTCTTGATCACTTATTTAGTGTTTTGAACACATCATTCAATGTTCTAATCACATGTTGAAGTTAACGACATCGAGTAGAGTGTTTGATTCTAGTCTTGTTATGTTTAAGCACTTCTTTTGTAATCTAATCTTCTGCTTGATGATGATGATGATGCTTGTTGTTTTAAGGGGCCTAACATCGAAGGTCATCGGCCCCATCTAATCTTCTTAGAACAAAGGTATTCCCTGACATGTTCTAAACACATGTTGTGTCAAGTATCGTGTTCTATTCTAGTCTCCATATCTTATTTAGTATTCTGAATACACCAATTAATCTGCTACGATAAAGATAGCAGCACGATGCTCTGTTAATTAAAGATGGCGAATAACAGCTGACGGAATTTTTCAAATTGCCCGCTACTACGATAAAAGTAGCAGCACGGTGCTCTGTTGATTAAAGATGGCGGATGACAGCTGACGGACTTTTTCAAATAACCCACTACTACGTGCTTAAGGTAGTAGCCGTTAAGATAGCAGCACGGTGCTCTGTTGAGTAAAGACGGCTGATGACAGCTGCCGAAAAAGCACGTGTGTTGGTTTCCAAACAAAAGCACGTGGAATTTTTCAAATTGCCGCCACCACATATTAAATATATGTAGCTAAAGGTAGCAGCACGATGCTTGGTTGATGAAGGATGGTCGCAGCTGCACGTAGAATTGCTCGCTACTACGTTAAAGATAGCAGCACGATGCTCTGGTGATTAAAGATGGCGGATGACAGCTGACGGAATTTTTCAAATTACCCGCAGTGCCGTAAAGATAGCAGCACGGTGCTCTGTTGATTAAAGATGGCGGATGACAGCTGTCAATAAAGCACATGGAATTTTCAAATTGCCCGCCACCACGATGAGGTTTAGTGTTATAAAGATGGCAGCACGATGCTCTGTTGATTAAAGATGGTGGATGACAGCTGTCAGAAAAGCACGTATAAATTACCGCCACCACATGTCAAAGGTAGTGCCGTAAAGTTGGCAGAACGATGCTTTGTTGTTAAAAGATGGCCGCTGTTAAAAAGCACGTAGAAATTACCGTCACCGCATTTCAAAAGTAGTAGCTAAAGATAGCAGCACTAAGGTTAACGATGGAAGATGGCGGATGACAGCTGTCAAAAGAGCATGTAGATTTTTCAAATTGCCCGCCACCACATTTCAAAGGTATGCACCTAAAGATGGCAGCACGATGCTCTGTTGATTAAACATGGCCGCTTGTCAAAAAGCACGTGGAAATTACCGCCACCACATTTCAAAGCTAGTGCTGTAAAGAGGGCAGAACTGAGGTTTGCGATGCAAGATGGCGGATGACAGCTGTCAAAAAGCACGTGGCTTTGTTTAGAAATTCAGATCTCGCGTCAAAATGAAAATCTCCCGCCAAAATTCAAATTTCCCGCGGAAGAAGGCCTCTGCTGAGGGCCGGTGGCGTAGGTGGCGGCAGAACCATCCAGTTATACTACTACAGAGCCGCCCCTCCTCCTCCATCTCCTCATCCGGATAGCAAAAGTGCAAAAGGGCACCTTCTTCTAGCAACAGGGCAAATGGGCACAAAGAACACCTCCTCCTCATCTGTAGGGCAAAAGGGCAAAAAGGCAAAAGGGCTCCTCTTCCTGGCAAAAAGGCAAAAGGGGTCCTCCTTATCTTTTTGGCTAAAGGTCAGAAAGAGCAGAACGTCTTCTCTTTCAGGCAAAAGGGCAACAGGGCAAAAGTGATCTTCCTCATCTGTAAACGAAAGGGCAAAAGGGCTCTTCTTCTTATTCTTGTTATTCTTCGCATAAAGGATCCTTCTCCTTGCAGAAGGGCTCTTCGTAGCAAAAGGGAAAAGTACTCCTTCTTACGGTTACTGAGGTGACCACAATCCCTTCGCCTACAAACAGATGTCTTCCTGAATCGAACGTAACATTACAAACAAATATACTTACGTTATGTAGCGTTGTCTTCGTCGCATAAGTTTTTCGATTGAGGAGGAAGCGATAGGAGGAGGCGGCGCAAGGGGAAAGTATTACTCTTTACAGCATGCAAAAATATTGTAGGATAAGCAAATGCTGTATCCGATAAGACAAAACAGGTTCTATCTAGTTACAGAATGCAATTGCAAAAAAATAGAATTGAGATTAATCTTTTATCGCTACTGTGCTGTACGTTTCTATTTGTCAAGACAAGTTACAATTAGTACACACTAGAACTGATTGTAGAACAAGACAAAACATATTGCCTATTAGTGTTCAGAACACGGAAACTTATAACGCAAAACATTATGAGATTAACCTCTTTGTTGATACAATCGCACTCCTATGCCATCAACACGCACACGTAGAATTGCAAATGTTGCATATCTCTATTCGACATACTTCGTTTTACTCACTGCAGATAAAATGATTTTACTTACTACTTGGCAGAGGATACCTTTGTTCTAAGGAGATGGATTTTGCGGGATTCGAACACATGCAACACAAAATACTTTGTCGTACATCATATTGTGTTAAGGAGAAAAATTATGGATTCAGACACTGTTTTAACACAATAAAAATCATAGGTTTGAAACTTTGTTTACAAGGGAGAGGAATGTAAGTGTACTTCCTCTTAAATCAATAATCTTTACTATTATGCAGATAAAATGAGCTGTAAGAGGGATCGGAATTTTATATTGTTAACTTACCTTGATTTTAGGGACGACTACTTACGCGACACTCTTTTTATGTCGACAGGTGTTTTGAATTGATGTATCATCCAAGGATTTACTTCTACGAATCCAACTCTCAGCCATAACTACTACATAGTAGGACGGAATGCTGACACTTAAAACAGGTATTTTTGTGTTTAGAACACTGATTGTTTGATTGAAACATTTTATGAATATAGATTTAAACACTACAGATATTACACTGATTGTTTGATTGAAACATATTATGAATATAGATTTAAACACTACAGTTATTTCATGGTCTACTGTAATGTTTACAAGACTACAAAAGGGCAAAATGATGAAAGGACACTTCTTCCTCATCCTCACCGCGCCCTCCTCCTAGCGATAAAGAGCTAATGGCTAGGGTGCCTCTCTTTTCCTCATCCGCTCTTGAGACCGGATCTACATCTAAAGGCGGTGTTAACACCATAAGGAAGGGACAACGTTGGAAAATAATCTATACTAATATAGCTACTCGATCGATTATATACTACGGAAGGATGACTTAGCCGAGGGTAAGCGCTGGGATGTATGTAGGTATTTAGGCCGTTGTACTGTCGAGAGAGAGCTATTACTCAATAATAGCTAAACCAAGTAATTCTTGCTCTATTTTAAAAATATGTGCTTTATACTCTGTGTAACCAGCTTCTTGATAGGCTCTTAGATGTTGCAAACGTTTTACGAGGATGTTGGGGTCTTTACAGTATCTTACGTCTGCATAGGATAACAGAGTCTTGTTTTGAACTTTGAGCCTATATGCTAGTTGCTTTACGTCGCACCGACACAGATATGTCTTATGGCGACGATGGGACAGGAAGGGGTTAGGAGTGGGAAGGAAGCGGCCGTGGCCTTAATTAATGTACAGCCCCAGCATTTGCCTGGTGTGAAAATGGGAAACCACGGAAAACCATTTTCAGGGCTGCCGACAGTGGGATTCGAATCTACTATCTCCCGAATACTGGATACTGGCCGCACTTAAGCGACTGCAGCTATCGAGCTCGGTGAGCCTATATGCAGACAGTTGATATGTAGGGACTTGCTTTGATGTAATACGTGCTTGAGCAGTAGCGTTTCCAGGTACAAACTTAACTTGTTTCGATAGCAATTAAGCGTTGACGTTTTCTTCTACTTTATCTCGCATCTCTTCTTGAGATGTTTGCAGGGCTACGGAACGTGTAGTAGGCTTAGGAAATGAAGTAAAATCATCAAGCTCTAATGGCAATGAAACATTGAGATTTTCCCTTTCTACTTTTCCTTTATTACGGCTTTTATCAGCATCGTTATCCTTATTATATTCATGACCTTGCTTCTCTTTATCTTGAAATGTATGTTTAGTAGCAGAACTTGTAGCAGGCCTAGACAACAAGGGAGAATTAAAAATCTCTCGCAGAGGTGTACTTTTTCAAAGTAAATCAGTGTTTGCTTGACTACGGTTGAGCTCTTTGCATTTTCTTCTCGACGAAGCTACACTACACGCGGCTTCATGACGTTGAGCGTTGTATGCGTTGTTGAACTCTCTTCTACAATGTTTGCATTGAAAAGTTGTCCTACATGATATCTTATGACGTTTCTTGTGATAGCCTCGGGAAAATGCTTTTCCACACTCTTTGAAAATATAGCTAGCAATAGTTTTTTCCATGACTGACTTTTTCTTCTGCTAACAGATTCTTCTTTAAATCTACTAGGCACTTGTTACCGTCTACTTCGATGATGCGCACAGCTTAACGTTTAACAGTAAACTAACACAAAAGCGTATAACCAACGTGGCAACAGTGAGGGTTAACCCCGTCAAGATGACAGCAGTGAGGTTAGCGATGTTCTGTTGTTGAAAATTCCGCATCCACCTGGTTAAGGATGGCGGCAATTATTTTGACGTGTGTCACAAGAGCATATAGATTTGAAATTTCGCGCGCCCACGTGCATAAGGTGGTAATCATGAGGTTTGGCACCGTTAATATGGCAGCACTGAGTTTAGCGATGCTCTATTGACCTTAAAAGTGAGGTTAGGGACCGTCAACATGACAGCTGCCAAAAACCACGTGGCTAAGCACTTAGCTTTGTTTACAATCAATAGCACGTGGTCGTGAAGTCACGGTAACGTGATATGCTGCGTCAGTACTCGAAGTTTAAAATCTACGCCCACGTAGTTAGAACTTGTCAAAAGCACGAAGATTTTAAATTCCGTGCTCTACGTCGTTAAGAGCAACACTAAGAATAGTCATGTTTAAAAATCTTGTGAACATAGCAGCAGTAACTTTATATTTTCTACCGCTGGAGCGTGTACACATCACCTATCGATTATGCATGCATCGGCTATCGTACTAAACTTCTTCCGCTAGAGTGTACAACGTGAGCAAGTATGCGTTGCTATCTTAGCATGACCTATGTGCACTAACTTGACGACGTAGGCGCGGAATAGCTAAGTTTAAATTCTTCTGAACATAGCAGCAGTAAGAATAGCGATGTTTAAATATCTCGTGAACATAGCAGCAGTAAGGTGTAATTCCCTTCCGCTAGAGCGTGTACGCATCCCCTACCGATTATGCATGCATCAACTGTTATACTAAACTTCTTCCGCTAAGTGTACGACGATCGCATGTCTGTGCTGCTATCTTAGCATAACCTATGTGCACTTACTTAACGACGTTGTCACGGAGTAGCTGTGTTTAAAAATCTTGTGAACATAGCAGCAGTAAGAATACCGATGTTTAAAATCTTGCGAACATAGCAGCAGTAAGTTTTTATTTTCTAGCGATAGAGCGTGAACACATCTCCTATCGATTATGCATGCATCGACTATCATACTAAACTTCTTCGGCTAGAATGTACAACGATCGTATTTATGCGCTGCTATCTTAGCATGACCTATGTGTACTTACTTAACGACGTAGGCGCATGCTCTTTGACGAGTTCTAACTACGTAGGCGTGGATTTCGAACTTCGGGAGCTGACGCAGCATGCCACGTGACCGTGACGTCACAACCACGTGTTCTTGTATGTAAACAAAGCCACGTGCTATTTTGACAGTTGTCAAGGTGACAGCTGTCATGTTGACGGACCCTAACCTCACTTTTAAGGACAATAGAGCATCGCTAACCTCATTGCTGCCATCTTAACGGTGCCAAACTTCATGGCAGCCACTTTATCTACGTGGGCGCGCGACATTTCAAATCCACGTGCTTTTTGTATACCCGTCAAAATAATAGCTGCCATCTTTAACCACGTGTGCGCGGAATTTTCAACAACAGAACGTCGCTAACCTCACTGCTGTCATCTTGACGGGGTTACCTCACTGTTGCCACGTTGGTTATACGCTTTTGTGTTAGTTTACTGTTAATCGTTAAGCTGTTCGCATCATCGAAGTAGAGAGTAACAAGTGTCTAGTAGATTCTAAGAAGAATCTGTTAGCAGAAGATAAAGTCAGTCATGGAAAAGCCTATTTCTAGCTATATTTGCAAAGAGTGTGGAAAAGCATTTTCCCGAGGCTATCACAAGAAACGTCATAAGATATCATGTAGGACAATTTTTCAATGCAAACATTGTAGAAGAGAGTTCAAGAAAGCATACAACGCTCAACGTCATGAAGCCGCGTGTAATGTAGCTTCATCGAAATGAAAATGCAAAGAGCTCAACCGTAGTCAAGCAAACACTGATTTATTTTTTAAAAGTACACCTCTACGAGAGATTTTTAATTCTCCCTTGTTGTCTATGCCTGCTACAAGTTCTGTTACTATGCATACATTTCAAGATAAAGGGAAGCAAGATCATGATTATGATAATAAGGATAACGATGCTGATAAAAGCCGTAATAAAGGAAAAGCAGAAGAAGAACAAAATAAAGATGTTCCATTGCCATAAGAGCTAGATGATTCTACTTCGTTTTCTAAGCCTACTACACGTTCTGTCGCCGTGCAAACATCTCAGGAAGAGATGCAAGATAAAGTAGAAGAAAATGTCAACGCTTCATTGCTATCGAAACAAGTTAAGTTTGTACCTGGAAACGCTACTGCTCAAGCACGTATTACATCCAAACATGTCCCTACACATCAACTGTTTTACCCTATTTTTAACTCTGTTCCCCTATGTAGACGTAAGATACTGTAAAGTCCCCAACGTCCTAGTAAAACGTTTGCAACTTCTAAGAGCCTATCAAGATGCTGGTTACACGGAGTATAAAGCACATATTTTTGAAAGAGAGCATGAATTACTTCGTATAGGTATTATTGAGTAATAGCTCCCTCTCGACAGTACAACAGCCTAAACACCTTCCTACATTCCCAGCGTTTACCCTCACCTAAGTCATCCTTCTGTAGTATATAGTCGATTGAGTAGCTATACTAGTATATGTTATTTTCCAACATCCCCCTTCCTTAGGGTGTTAACTCCCTCTTTAGATGAAGATCCGGTCTCAAGTCCGGATAAAGAGAAAAGAGAAACCCTAGCCATTAGCCCTTTATCGCTAGGAGGAGGGCGCGGTGAGGTAAGGAAGAAGTGTCCTTTCATCATTTTGCCCTTTTCTAGTCTTATAAACATTACAGTAGACCACGAAATAACTGTAGTGTTTAAATCTATATTCATAAAATGTTTCAATCACACAATCAGTGTTCTAAACAGAAAAGTACCTGTTGTAAGTGTCAGTATTCCGTCCTACTATGTCGTAGTTGATAAGGCTGAGGGATCTATTCGTAGAAGTAAATCCTTCGAGGTTACATCAATTCAAAACACCTGTCGACTTAAAAAGAGTGTCGCGTAAGTAGTCGTCCCTGAAATCAAGGTAAGTTAACGATATAAAATTCCGATCCCTCTTACAGATCATTTTATCTGAATAATAGTAATTGATTTAAGAGGAAGTAAACTTCTATTCCTCTTTTTTATTGCGTTAAAACAGGGTTTGATTCCATAATTTTTCTCCTTAAAACAATATGATGTAGGACAAAGTATCCCCTGCTAAGTAGTAAAATTATTTTATCTGCACAGTAGTATTTTTTTATTCTGTTACGGTAACTAAACTAAATCGTTTTATCTCCAGTGATTAAGGAGAAGTATGTCGGATAGAGATATGCAACATTTGCAATTCTACGTGTGCGTGTTGATTGCATAGGAGTGCGATTGTATCAACAAAGAGATTAATCTTATACTGTTTTGCGTTATAAGTTTTTCTGTTCTGAACACTAATAGGCAACATGTTTTGTCTTGTTCTACAATCAGTTCTAGTGTGTGATAATTGTAACTTGTCTTGACAAATAGAAACGTACAGCACACTAGCGATAAAAGATTTGTGTTTAATAGTTAACATGTTTTGTCTTAACGCATAAAGATATACAGCATGTCAATTCTATGTTTTTGCAATTGCATTCTGTAACTAGATTGAACCTGTTTTGTCTTGTCGGATACAGCCTTTGCTTATCCTACAATATTTTTGCATGCTGAAAAAGTATTACTTTCTCCTTGCGCCACCTTCTCCTACCGCTTTCTCCTCAATCGAAAAACTTATGCGACGAACACAACGCTACATAACGTAAGTATATTTGCTTGTAAGGTAACGTTCGATTCAGGAAGGCATCTCTCTGTAGGAGGAGGGATTGAGCTCACCTCAGTAAATGTAAGAAGTTATTGTAGACAACCTCGTATTTTTCAGTAGGCCTAATTAAGGACACTTTTATTCTCCGCCCCGTGAAGTAGGGAAAATAATAGTAACCCACCATCTGTAATAATGACAACCACATTTCAGTTGATAACTGTATTGAAGATAGGGTATATTACATCGAATAATGCCTGTTATATTCGTGGTTTTCTTTGTGTACGGCGATCCTTTCGATACTTAAGCATTTAACGAAACGCAAGGTTTCATTTCTATTAGAGCATAGTAGGATAAAGTAATACTAAATAATAATCTTCTGTCTACGCGTTTAACTTTGGTGGTAATCCTTGAGTACGGTAGTTCTTGCGAATTTCAAACTTTAGGCCTAATTGCAACTTTCACTTCTATTTGTGCTTAATAATAACCTATTGTAATTAGGATACGTCTGAACGTAGTTTAAAAATTGTTGTAGTGTATTGTAGTGACTCATTAGGATTTAGAGTGCTTATTCTATTATTTTGAGTAGTCTTGTGAAATTCAAACTTTAATTGTAATTTCCATTTCAGTTTGTGCTTAGTAATAACCTGTTGTGTTATAATTAGGATACGTCTGAACGTAGTTTAAAATAACTGTAGTGTATTATAGTAGGTATCTTATTATAAATTAGTGTGTTTATTCTATTACTGTGAAATGTTTGTTAGTATAGTATCTGTAGTATCTATAGTATCTGTGGTATCTGTATTAACTCTCTCTCTAGAAATCTGTTGCAGTAATTAGGCAAGACTTAACTGCAGTTAAAATTGTGTGGACCTAATTCTTGTGTATTACTTTCGGTTTTCTGTAATTAACAGCAATTTTCATTCTCTTAGGGTGTTGTAGAAAACATTCGTACAACTAAGTAGTATTGTAGCGTAATAGTAGCTTACGTTAAGTACCTTGTGTTTGTGTGATTTTTGTGAACTATCCTAGACAATATTTCTTTCCTTTCATTTTTATAGGCAATATTTCTTTCCTTTCATTTCCATTTGCACAGAATAAGTTATTTTATTTTTCCTTTTCTTCTCATTATTCCGTAAATAATGGCTAAGCAGTGCAACTGTAGGAGTTGTGGGTGTGGCCAGGCATTACGGAGTATGGGGGAGGAGTTGGAGAGTTTGAGGGAGATAATTAGGATTCTCTCAGAGGACAGGAAAGAAAGTAGGCCTCCCTAAAATATCGTACAGCATACAGTAGATGTAAAGGAGGGATGGGCAGGAAATGGGGGAATTGTAGAAGACAGGTGGTGTAATGTTTTAAGGGGAAGGAGATTGCAGGCTAAGGGCTCTGTTCAGGATCAGAATTCAGGACAGGTGTCTGTGAGAAGTCAGTACGAGTCACTGCACGTAGAACAACCGAGGGAAGATGAGGAACAGGGAACTGTTGCTGAGATATGTGGAAGTAGGAGGAAGGGAAAGGTAGGAAAGGGAAATGTAGTGTAGTGGAAAGGAGAAGACAGGTGAAAAAAGACCACGGGAAGGAGAAAAGGGAGGAGGTAGTAGCTTCTGCAGCAGTGAGAGAAGATAGGGCTGACCCGGGAGGGAGGGGATCAAATAAGGTGGATAGCGTTGAGGTTCTGGTCATGGCGGATTCCATTCTTAGACACGCGGGGAAAGTGTGTGGAGGAAGGGGAACCAGGGTAGAGTGTTATCCAGGAATTACGTTGAGGCAGATGTTGAGGAAAGTAGATGAGAAGTAAGGGGGAAAGGAGAAGGTGGTAGTGTTTCCGTTGGTACTAACAACGTAAGGCAAGCAGGTATAAGTACCAACATAGCTGGGGATGTGTGGGATCTGGTAAATGCAGCACGGATGAAGTTTAAAGAAGCGGAGACTTTTATCAGTGGAATATTGTGTAGGAGGGATACTGACTGGAGGGTGATTGGGGATTTAAATGAGACTATGGAGTGGGTACGTGGTAAACTGGGAGTGAGATTTCTAGATCCTAATGGGTGGGTAGGTGACAGTGATCTGCGCCCAGATGGCCTTCACTTAATCCTCAGTGGTACATATAAGTTAGGAAACTTGTTTAGAAGGGTTATACGCAGGTACATTCAGGGAAACGGGGTGCCCTAGGGAGCGGTGTTAAGCGAACAGGGAACTGGAAATCAAGGAGGGATGACATAAAAATGTTAGTGCTCAACTGTAGAAGCATTGTAAACAAAGGAATCGAATTCAGTAATTTAATAGATACATACCTACCAGATATTGTAATAAGAGTTGAATCATGGCTGAGAAATGATATAATGGATGCAGAAATTTTCTCATGGAACTGGAGGGTGTATCGTAGAGACAGGATAGGAATGGTAGCAGGGGGAGTATTCATTCTGGTGAAGGATGAATTTGTAAGCTACGAAAAACTTACGGATGAAAAACATGAAATGCTTGGTGTAAGGCTCTTCACTAAAGATAATAGGCAACGTGATGTCTTTGGAGTGTACAGACCGGGAAAGGGTAGCGCTGACGCTGATTCAGAATTACGTGATAAGATAATCAGCTATGTTGAAATGATATGAAAAGGAATGTGATAGTAGCAGGTGATCTCAATTTACCAAATGTCAATTGTGAAGGTAATGCGAACGACAGGAAATATGAACAACAAATGGCAAATAAGCTAATATGGGAAGGGCAGCTGATTCAGAAAATGATGGAACCAACTACAGGGAAGAATATTTTGGATATGGTGCTGATAAAACCAGATGAGCTCTATAGAGAAAGCGAAGTAATAGATGGTATTAGTGATCACGAAGCTTTTTTTGTCGTAGTTAAAAAATGTGAAACAAAGAAAGGTATTAAAATTAGGACTATTAGGCAGTACCATATGGCTGATAAAACAGGCATGAGGGAGTTTTTAGAAAGTAAACATGATAGCTGGAAAATGGTAAATAAAGATGTAAACAGTCTCTGGGATGGGTTTAGAGCAATTGTTGAGGAATGTGAAAATTCGTTTGTACCTTTAAAAGTGGTAAGGAATGGTAAGGATCCACTATATTATAACAGAGAAGTAAAGAGACTAAGAAGGAGGTGCAGGTTGGAACGAAATATAGTTAGAAATGTGTATGGAAGTAAGGATAAATTGAAGAAACTTACTGGGAAATTGAATCTAGCAAAGAAGTCAGTTAAGGACAACATGATGGCAAGCATAATTGGTGGTCATACCAATTTTAACGAAAAATTGAAGAGTATGTATAGGTAGTTTATGGCAGAAACAGGTTCAAAGAAGGATATTCCAGGTATCATTAATGCAAAAGTGGAGTGTGTATGCGAGGATCTTCAAAAGGCAGAAGTATTCAGTCAGCAGTATGTAAAGATTGTTGGTTACAAGGATAATGTCCAGATAGGAGAGGTGAGTAATACTAAAGGAGTTTTAAAATTTACCTATGATAACAATGACATTTACAGTAAGATACAAATTTGAAATCTATAAAAGCAGCTGGAATTGATATGATTTCTGAGGATATACTAAAGGCAATGGTTTGGGATATAGTACCATATCTGAAATATTTATTTGATTATTTTTTGGTTGAAGGAGCTATACCAAATTAATGGAGAGTTTCTATAGTAGCCCCTATGAATAAACGAAAGGGTGATAGACATAAAGCTGAAAATTACAGGCCAGTCAGTTTGACATGCATTGTATGTAAGCTTTGGGAAAGCATTCTTTCTGATTTTATTAGACATGTTTGCGAAATTAATAACTGGTTTGACAGAAGGCAGTTTGGGTTTAGGAAAGGTTATTCCACTGAAGCTCAGCTTGTAGGGTTTCAGCAAAAGGAGAACAATAAAACATTGATTTCCACCTATAGGTGGAAATCAAAGTTTTATTGTTCTCCTTTAACTGACTCTCAATACGGAAAAATGAGGATAGTATCCTGGGTTTCTGCAAGGTACAGCAGATATCCTGGATTCAGGAGGCCAAATGGTCTGTATTGCGATTGACCTATCTGAGACATTTGATAGGGTTGATCATGGAAGACTACTGGCAAAAATGAGTGCTATTGGACTGGAAAAAAGTGTGATTGAATGGGTGGCTCGGTTTCTAGAAAATAGAACTCAGAGAATTAGAGTAGGCAAAGCCTTATCTGACGCTGTAATAATTAAGAGGGAAATTCCTCAAGGCAGTATTATTGGACCTTTATGTTTTCTTATATATATATATATATATATATAAATATATAAATAAGAAGTGGAATCAGAGATAAGGCTGTTTGCAGTTGATGTTATTCTGCACAGAGTAATAAATAAGTTACAAGGTTGTGAGCGGCTGCAGGGTGACCTCGATAGTGTTGTGAGATGGACGGTGGGCAATGGTATGATGATGAACGGGGTTAAAAGTCAGGTTGTGAGTTTCACAAATGGGACGAGTCCTCTCAGTTTTGGTTACTGCATTGATGGGGTGAAAGTTCCTTTTGGGGATCATTGTAGGTACCTAGGTGTTAATATAAGAAAAGACCTTCATTGGGGTAATCACATAAATATGATTGTTAATAAAGTGTACAGATCTCTGCACATGGTTATGAGCGTATTTAGGGGTTGTAGTAAGGATGTAAAGGAGAGGGCATATAAGTCTCTGGTAGGACCCCAACTAGGGTATGGTTCCAGTGTATGGGAACCTCACCAGGATTACTTGATCCAAGAACTGGAATAATCCAAATAAAAGCAGCTCGATTTGTTCTGGGTGATTTCCGACAAAAGATTAGCGAAAGAAGAATGTCGCAAAATTTGGGCTGGGAAGACTTGGGAGAAAGGAGACGAGCTGCCTGATCAAGTGGTATGTTCCGAGCTGTCAGTGGAGAGATGGCGTGGGAGGACATCAGTAGGCGAATAAGTTTGGATGGTGTCTTTAAAAGTAGGAAAGATCACAATATGAAGATAAAGTTGGAATTCAAGAGGACAAATTGGGGCAAATATTCGTTTATATAAATTGGAGTTAGGGATAGGAATAACTTACCAAGGGTAATGTTCAATAATTTTCCAATTTCTTTGCGATCATTTAAGAAAAGTTTCGGTAAACAACAGGTAGGGAATCAGCCACTTGGGCGACTGCCCTAAATGCAGATCAGTAGTGATTAATTGATTGATTGATCGATTGATTTAGTGATTGCGTCCTTTTGCCCTTTTGCCACGAAAGAGCTCTTTTGCTTGAGGAGAAGACCTTTTGGGAAGAAGAGGAGGAGGAAGAAGAAGAGAAGTGCCGTTTTGCCATAAGGTAAGGAAGAGCCTTTTTGCCCTTTTGCCATACGGATAAGGAAGATCCCTTTTGCTCGTTTGCCCGAAAGAGAAGACCTTTTGCCCTTTTGCTGGGAGGAAGTGCCCTTTTGCCAAACAGATAAGGAGGAGCCCTTTTGCCCTTTTTCCCTATAGCTGAGGAGGAGGTGTCCTTCATGCCTATTTGTGTGTAGCGTGGAGAAGGTGCCCGTTTGCCCTTTTGCCCTTTTGCTGTACGCAGGGGAGGGGCGGCTGTGCCCCTTCGGAAGTGGAAGGGGCCATAACTGTCTAAGTATATCCGCCATCTTTTGAAGTATCCCCTGGGCTATCTTTCTCCATAAGAGCTTGTGTATAGCCGCTATCTCGCACAAGCGCCCTTATGCCATCTCCTAAGGGCTTATGTGTAGCCACCATCTTGCACAGTAACTTCTGACCCAGATTCTAGGAGTTAGTCTCATAAGAGTCTGTGTATAGCTGCATCTCCCGCAAGCGCCCCTGGGCCGTCTCATAAAAAGCTGTGTTTAGTCGCCATTTTGTAGAATTTGATAGCCGCCATCTTGCGCAATCGTCCCTAGGCCGTCTCATAAATGCCTATATATAGCACCCATCTTGTGCAAGCGCCCCTAGACTGTCTCATATGGAGCTGTGTATAGCGGCCATCTTGTGCAATCGCCTATGGCTGGCATCTTTCTGTATAAGAAGCCGTGTATAGCCGCCATCTTGCGCAAGCGCTCCTAGGTCGTCTCATAAGAGCAGCCACCATCTTCCGCAAGCGCCCATAGATGTCATCTTTCTCCTTAAGATCTCATGTATAGCCTCCATCTTGCGCAAGCGCCCCTAGGCCATCTCATAATAAGCTGTGTACAGTCGCCATCTTGTAGAATTGGATAGCCGCCATCTTGCGCAAGCTTCCCGAGGCTGTCTCTTCAGAGCCTATGTATAGCAGCCATATTGCGCAAGCGACCCTATACCGTCTCATAAGAAGTTGTGTATAGTCACCATCTTGTAGAATTTGATAGCCGTCATCTTGCTCAAGCGTCCCTAGGCCGTCTCATAAGAGCCTATGTATAGCAACCATATTGCGAAAGCGTCCCTAGACCGTCTCATAACGAGCTGTGGATAGCCGCCATCTTCTGCAATTGGCGTCGGGAAGGTCATCTTGCCGTAAAACTAAGTATATCCCCTTCAATATGGCGGATGTGAGGTTAGGCTTGCTCTCTTAGTCGTCGGGAAAGGCAACTGGCCGTTGAGGTAATGTTACGCCCTTCAAGATGGCGACTGTGAGGTTAGGCTCGCTCTCTTACATAAAATCCGCAAATCGGCCTAGCCCTTCTACTATACTAGGGGTCAATGGCCTCGGGGTCAGAGCCTGCCTAGGAACAATACTAAGGTTCAATGACCTCGGGTGCTCACGCAGCAATAATAGTGCTGACTTAACGTCTTTGAACTCTCACTGCTCTACTACTCTTCGGGAGTGGTAGCTAATCACGCTAACCACTACACCACAGGGTGGACAAAATAAGTGGCTGGGTCGGTAATTTTATTCTTTTTTACGGAATTCTCATAATATGCGAACTCCTGCGGGACTAAATTCTGACACCACATTATTTTTCTTATTGTGAATGTATGTCGAGTGTTCAGTACGAAGATGGGTCAGATCCTCTAAATTATTATTAGGGTGCGTGATTGTGGATAAGTCACGAACTTGTGGAAACAATTAACTTTGTATTCCCTTTCTCAGGAAATATTTCCAAGCCTCATGAACTTGCACATGCAGTCAATACTTTTGCTAAAATGCACACCTTGCCACATCACTTTAGCAGCATTCTTACTCCGTTCACACTTAGTGTTCAGGGAAAGGAAAGCTCACCATCGATTTTTCCTCTTATACACTTAAACTCTATAGTTCTGAGTCCAAGTGTGCTCCAGGTTCGAATCCTTGTCGGGTGGGGATTTTCCGCAGCTCAAACGTTAAGTGTATCGAATTAAACAATAGCACTTGAGCTGTGTGTATATCCAAGTAAGCTCCAGATTCGAAACCCAATTTAGTCGGTGATTTTTTATTACGCTGAAGCCAGATGTTTCAATTAAACGCACAAGCTTTTAATGTACTGACATGCTTATTGGCTACCTAAGTGGAGGAGTTGTGGGTTCGAAATTTAGTCGGGTCGGCGATTAGCTTGTAGCTCGAAGGTTGGGTGTTTTTAAATTTAACGCACAATTAGTTACTAGCATGATACTCAGCAGTCCAAACGGAAGAGCCTTCGGTTCTAATCCCTGTCATGTGTCTTTTCGGTTCTGAAAGCAAAGTTTTAATGTTTAAGTGATGTCAACATTACAGTAGGCAATTGAAAGTCTCTAGAATTCAAATGTATAAGCACGAAATGTTAAAATATAAAATTAATTGTTCCAAACACTAAAAATCAATAGCGCGTTACGCATCAGTTCACACGCTAGCGTATTGCACTCCGCAGTCACTTAGCTTAAAGCCTCAAAGATGCCTTCCAATATTAAGCCCCCTATGAATAAAGCATATGTATTGAGCCGAACACCAACTCCCTATCCCCGTGCTGCCATTTGTTCCAAGTTCAGCTCCAAGCCCCTGAGGTTGCTTTCCAATGTTTAACCAATGAATAAAGCATATTTACTGCCCCTATTTCCCGGGCAGGCTCAGCCGGTGAACGAGAGTTCCAGAGGTGGACCGTTCGTTAACTGGCGTCGCTTATTTTTTAGAGGCAGCTAATGGGACAAGGACTGACAAGAATGAAAAATCAAACAATTCTAAAATAAAGGCTTGACATTTATTGTTAATAGCACATTTTTAAACACAAATTAAACAAAATTTTACAAAGATTCTTGATGTCGTTTCGCGTTTCTTCTCATAAGATTGATTTACAAAATTCTGACATTCTGGTTCTTCCACATCGAAGCCTGAATTACACCGAAATATAAATAAAAACCAAAATTAGCCTTCATCTGGCGTGAGGAAAAACAAAATTTTGGAGGGCGAACCTCGTCTAAACTTCTTTGAACTGTAACATTAACAGAAACTGGCTATCGCTGTAGCACGTTTACAACTCAAGAGAAATGGAGATTTTATCCTAATTAAATTAAAAACTATAATTGCGTAGGTGAAAATTCTCACAAATAATATTGAAAGTATTGACCCTTTCATCTCATCTTAAACCTTGATAAATTTCACTGATACTGTTGAAATAATTTCTGAAAAATCTTGAATAATTCACATTGTCGAGAATATTTTAATTAATGAAATCTCAAATAATAATGTCAATTTAAGACTTTACAAGTATTATCACGACCTTAAAGAAGCAATTTTTCCTTGAAAATAATTCAAAATATGTTTGACAATAATTTACGGCATTTACAAGTTAACGTAACAAACACCTTATAAATTTTACACTGATTAAATTAGATTTTACAAAACCTTGTTTGTGCGAGGTTGAAATAGTACGGGCCTATTCACTTTTAAGGTACCGAGCTCGATAGCTGCAGTCGCTTAAGTGCGGCCAGTGTCCGGTATTCGGGAGACAGTAGGTTCGAACCCCACTGTCGGCAGCCCTGAAGATGGTTTTCCGTTGTTTCCCATTTTCACACCAGGCAAATGCTGGGGCTGTACCTTAAGTTAGGCCACGGACGCTTCCTTCCAACTCCTAGCCCTTTCCTGTCCCATCATCGCCGCAAGACTATATGTGTCGGTGCGACGTAAAGCAAATACAAAAAAAAACTTTTAAGGTAAAGACAATGTAGAATTTTACTTAAATATGCTATACAATTTACTAAACGCAAATATTTCCACAAGATAAATAAGCACAAACAACGCCGAAATAATCCGAGCCCACCGTACTGAATGCGGTCAGGTCAAAACCACGTTTCGATAAATCACATAAGAAAAATATTTCTAACTACATCATTCATTCCACATTCACACATATGATACACGTATTTTATTTATACTACTTACAGACGAATTCTAGAATATAATTTTATATTCTATTTTTTATTCTAATATCATATCAAAGGAATAGGGAGATGAATTTTTCTGGTAAGTCATTACGTTTGTCAATCAGTGACATGTGAGCGAATATTGGCAATCACTTTTAAAGAAAATATCAGGAGTATTTCAACGTCGATCAATGGAAATTCAACAGTATAATCAGAAGAACTGGTCAACAATCATCACGCTCATTAATAGGGTTAGACATCAGTGTTACCGGACACGTGGTCAATGAGTCACGATCAATTATTATTAACCCTAAATCTCATAAATATCACTTAACACGTGCTCAAAATTCACAGAATGCATGGTAACCCAAGACATATGCTTCTCAAAAAAGTCCGCAAATTAATCCCACAGGATCACCGTATTCCAGGCTCATATTTCATTAACAGAGCACACATTAAATATCTCACAAGAGCAACAAATATTATTTATCACTCATGGCCGTTGATCTTTTGTTTAACCGGTCTTGAAATTTAATATTATTAATGGTGATTTTTAGTTCTACCATAAATATGAATTTAACTCTGAATTCGATTACACTGTCCTGCATAAATCCATAGAAATGCATGAGATGAAATGCACCCTGAAATTTATCATATAAGACACGACGCGAATTCTGTCCCACACGACTTGATAAATCTGGAATTATTTTAATTAAATCATATTTTATCTGAGAGGTCCATTACTTTTAAATATTAAGTTTAAGCATTTGTATGGAAATTTGAAATATTTTCGGAGGACATTCTAGAGCAAACTACACTAACAGACTCCAAATTACATTCACACTCAATGTATCAACACTACCATGACACCAGAATAGGAAATTGTGAAAATATTGCAAAATTGTACTAATCTAATAGAAGTATTAATGCAAATGAAGAGATTCGTACTATTTCTACATAGATGAACAATAATAATATTACACAAGTGAACTTAAATTTGCGATGTAACTTGATCTCTCCATGGTGGTTGAATCTGCTCACATGATGCAGGTCGTACGGATAGCTTTCTCCCTCATGTCAGAAGATGCCTACATTTAGCAGAGCGTGATGACGGCCAAGTCCATTTCCATCGATGAATTATCAGCTCCTCTTGAAGACAGGCGAAGCATCCTGGTGTAGGTGATTATCCTGAATTGTAGAGGTCCTCTTCCTTCCTGAGTTTCGATGATGGCTGAAACTAACACAAACAGATTTAGAAATTGTTCAAATACAAACACGTTGAATAAATATATTGACGAAGACACTTAACTTGAAGCTCACGAAAATGAAATGGCGTATGGCTTTTATTGCCGGGAATGTCCGAGGACATGTTCGGCTCGCCAGGAGCAGGTCTTTTGATTTGATACCCGTAGGCTACTTGCGCGTCGTGATGAGAATGAAATGATGATGAAGACAACACACACACACCCAGCCCCTGTGCCAGCGAAATTAACCAATGATGGTTAAAATTCCCGAGCCTGGAAGCTCACGAAAATCTGCAGCTATACATAACGTAAGAAGAAAAGGGATTTATTCATTGTGTTCCCGAACTTATATGTTCTTAGCTATGGAGATGTGGCGCTTTCCTAACACACGATTGGTCGTCTCGATGTTCTGTGGTAGGCTGTAATCCTTCTAGAAATTTGGGCTCAGAACTAGCTTCGACACGCGCAGCGTACAGTCGAAAGCAACCTTGAAAATTTCCTCCTTGATCACGTGATTAGTATATGGCATCAATCGACATGCTAAAAAATCAATAGTCTGCACTTGTACAAAACTGGTCAAAACACTTTTCTGACTGAATTCACAGTTATTCTTGAATAAAATTTAAATCTGCACTCCCAATGAAATGAATGATTCTAGCCACTGAAGACACATAATAAAATGCTTATTCTGACCCAAATTTGAAGGGGACAGTACTAAGTCTTTCACCATCTCCCTAGTCCTATTGGTACAATATGTAACCGATAAGCTCGTGTAGGGTAGGTCAACCGTTTAAGTTAACGCCTGTTCAGTGTAAGTTTAAGCCTGGACTTTTTGCCAGGGCATAGGGAAGGGCAACCGATTAGGTTAACGCCTGGTCAGCGTAAGGCTATGCCTGCACTTTTTACCATGGTGTAGGGAAGGGTAACCGTTTAGGTTGACGCATGATCAGCGTAAGATTAAGTCTGCACAATTAGCTAGGGGGTAAAGTTACGTCCGAGCTGGTGTAAGGAAGGGCAACCGGTTAGGTTAACTCCTGGTCAGCGTGAGGCTAAGCCATCACCTTTAGCTAGCATGTAAAGTTATGTCTGAACTACTGTATGTAAGGGTAACCGGTTAGTTTAACGCCTGCTCAGCGTCAGTTTAAGCCTGCACAATTAGCCACGGCGTAGGGTAGGGTAACCGGTTAGCTTAACGCCTGGTAAGCGTAAAATTAAGCCTGCACTTTTTGCCAGGGTGTAGGGAAGGACAACCGGTTAGGTTAACGTCTCGTCAGCGTGAAGCTAAGCCTCCACTCTTAGCCTGGGTGTAGAGATGTGCAACTGGTTAGGTTAACACCTGATCAGCGTAACGTTAAGCCTGCAATTTTAGCTACTAATATCATAAGGTTAAGCCTACACTCTTATGCTGTTTGCCTCGGCATCGAACTTACTCAGCTCCAAAAGCCCCTTGACCATGTCTCATCTTGTCCAGTTGAGTTAAGCCTGGGATCGAATTTCAAACTTGAGACTATAACGCCCTGGTATGGTTAAGCCTGGCATCAAATGCGTGCCTGTTAGGTTAAGCTGGCATTCTTGGGTAACAAACTTGGGACAGTAAAGCTAACACCCTTAAGCCTAGGGTCGAATCCAGGACCTGTGAGGTTAGGCTTGGAGTCGAATCCCTACCTGTTAGGTTAAGCTTACACTCTTGACCATAATCACGTTAGCAGTTGGGTCCAGTTTGCACATTTTAGCATCAAAGTTGTGTCTGTATGGTTAACGCCCTTAAGCCTAGTGTCGAACCCGGTGTCTCTGAGGATAAGTCTAGACATGTAGCCAGTGGAACATCATGCAAGGTTAAGGGCGCGCTATTAGCTAGCAGTCCGCACCGCGCTGTGACACCACCCCTCGGTGAAGACCTCGTCCAGGGTCCACCGGTACCGGGTGCCGCCGAACCGCCCATAAATAACTACTGGCTTAAAGCAAATAAAACAGGTCAGCACTAGGGGCAGTTTTAATTTCCATCTCGCATAGTAGGAATAATAATAATAATAATAATAATAATAATAATAATAATAATAATAATAATAATAATAATAATAATAATAATAATAATATAATAGCCTAAGTATTATTGTTGTTGAGCCGGGCTGAGTGGCTCAGACGGTTGAGGGGCTGGCCTTCTGACCCCGACTTGGCTACTTCGATCCTAGCTCAGTCCGCTGGTATTTGAAGGTGCTCAAATACGTCAGCGTCGTGTCGGTAGATTTACTGGCACGTAAAAGAACTCCTGCGGGACTAAGTTCCCGCACCTCGGCGACTCCGAAAACCGTAAAACTAGTTAGTGGGACGTAATGCAAATAACATTAATTATTTATTAATTATTGTTGTGTAGTTATGTTATTAGTTAGTATATTGCTCACTTTATTGTCGTGTGATTCTCTTGCAATAGCATAGACAATATTTCTTGTCTTTGAGTTTTATTCACAGAATACATTTGTTATTGTTGATTTTACATTTTCACTTAAAGAGATGTAAAGAATGGCTAAGGAATGGAGGTAAGCGGGTATTAAGGAGTATACAGGAGGAGTTGCAGAGTTTTCAGGGAGATAATTGAGATTCTCATGGAGGAAGAAGGTAATACTGCCTCAAACAATGTACGGGATACGGTATGTGTACAAGAGTGATGGAAAGGGAAGGCGGCAATTGTAGAAGACAATGTTTTAATGGGAATGAAACTGAGGGCGAAGGGCTATATTTAGGTGCATAATTTAGGGCACGTGCCAGTGAGAAATTGGTATGAATCACTGCAAGTAATGAAACAGATGGAGGATGAGGAACAGGGAATTGTTTCAAAGGAAGGTGGAAATAGGAGGAAAGTAAAATGTAGGAAAGAGAAATAAAGAATAGAGGGTAGGAAAATGAAAGGTTCTGCAGCCGTCAGCAAAGACGGAGGAGATCAGGTGGAGAGAGGATAAAATGAGTCTCTGGTCATAGGGCTCCATTTTTAGGCACGTGGAGAAAGTGTGGAGGAACGGGAATCAGGGTAGTGTGTTATTCAGAAATTAGGTTGAGGCAGATGTTGATGAAAGTAAAGTAACGTACAAGGAGGAGGGTAGGGAGAAGGTGGTAGTTTTTCACTTCGGTACGGTAACAACAATATAAGGCAAGGACGTATATGTGCCAACATAATTGGGAATGTGTGGGATCTGGTTATTTACTGCAGCACAGGAGAAGTTAAAACGAGTGGAGATTGTTATCAGTGTAATACTGTGTAGCAGGGATACTGATTGGAATGCAATCGGGAATTTGCATGAGACTAAGCAGTAGGTATGTGGGAAACTGGGATTGACATTTGTAAATCCCGATCGGTGGGCAGGAGATAGGAAACTGCGTTCAGATGACCTTTCACTTCAACCGCAATTGTACGTATAAGTTACGGGATTTGTTTAGAAGGGTTATACGGAGGTACATTCAGGGATACGGGGTCCACTAGGGAGCGCAAGTCTACTAAAATGACATAAAAATGTTAGTGTTAAACTGTAAAGGTATTGTAAAGGAAGGAATAGAATTAAGTAATTTAAAGGTGATATAGAATGATAAATATCCGCTATTTAAAGAGACTAACAAGGAGGTTAAAACCTACAACCTGTTTTCCAGTTATTGACCGGGTCAAGGATGGAATGAATGAAGCCCCCATCTTGCGGCGAGGATAGTAATTGTGCCGGCTGCCGAGGCCTGTCGCACTCCTCTGGGGTATTGATTAATGACTGACAGATGAAATGAAATGCTATTGAAGAGTGTTGCTGGAATGAAAGATGACAGGGAAAACCTGAGTACCCGGAGAGAAATCTGTCCCGCATCCGCTTTGTCCAGCACAAATCTCACATGGAGTGACCGGGATTTGAACCACGGAACCCAGCGGTGAGAGGCCGACGCGCTGCCGCCTGAGCCACGGAGGCTACAGACTAATAAGGAGGTGCAGTTTGGAAAGAAATAGAGTTAGAAATTGTTGTAGAAGTAGGGAGAAATAGAAGGAACTTATTAGGTAACTAGCTGATGTACCCGTACTTCGCTACGGGATGCTCAGAAAGACTGACCTTGTGGTTTTCTTAACTGAAGTCAGCATAGGTCATTACAAAAACGGCAGTAGGAAAATAGCGATTAAAAACAATGTTATCACATAAAGTACTCGATCAAATGAAAAACCGCGCATTTTCTCACTTTTAACGAACAGTACTACGGTGCCGATCTAACAGTCCAAATTTCCAGAGCTTGAATGACCAGGCCGTAGATAGCCGTGAACACTCCTCTGCCATTATTCCGTTAAATATGCATTCTGCTCGAATGATATGATGAACCGGTGTGTTACGTACCAGTAGTATCAGAAAACTTATGAACCAAGGGAATGGCATGCTAAGGAAGAAAGTTTTCTAAATCCCCGTCTATTTCCCGCCAATATTCAGTCAGGCTATTATACTCAGTACGTGGCAGTAATCCCGTCTGTCAGAGTTGAGAGGCAGCATAAGAGACAAATAACATCACAACAAACAAGGGTCAATTAAATATTATCGTTGATCAATGTTACGCGTTTTCGGTATTGTAGACCTTCATATTTAGTTTCCTTCCGACTCCGAAATACCACCCTTATCATAGTCGGTACGTTAAAACTGAATAAAACATAAATGATAGGAAATTGAATTCTCTGTAACTTATGTTAGCCAGCCCCGTGGTGTAGGGGTAGCCTTCCTGCCTCTTACCCTCAGGCCCCGGGTTCGATTCCCGTCCAGGTCAGGGAATTTTACCTGGACCTGAGGGCTGGTTCGAGGTCCACTCAGCCTACGTGATTAGGATTGAGGTGCTATCTGACGGTGAGATGGCGGCCCCGGTCTAGAAAGCCAAGAATAACGGCTGAGACGATTCGTCGTGCTGACCACACGACACCTCGTAATCTGCAGGCCTTCGGGTTGAGCAGCGGTCACTTGGTAGCCGAGGCCCTTCAAGGGCTGTAGTGCCATAGGGTTTGGGTGGGGGGTAATTTTGTTATGTAGTACTTTTCGATGGTACCAAATATATAGGCATTTAAAAATAAAATTTTAGGCGCCTTCCCCTAAACTACAATTTCATCCAGAGCGAATAAAATTGTTTATATCTTACACTGTAGTTTACTATTCCTCGACTCTATATATACCGATTTTCATGAAGTTCTGTTAACCCATTTTCTCGTGGCTCGGTGTCGATATGTACTTAGCAACAAAAATACAAATTCATGAATATCTGTGTTATCACAGCCGGTGCGGTAAAAATATATACGACATAAATGGTCGGAAATTTAATTCTACATAACTTTGGTCATGTAGTATTTATCGATACGACCAATAATAATATTAATATTCGGGAATTACATTTAAGACCTTCCCCTAAACTACCATTTCACTCAGCGTGAATAAAATTATTTATAGCGTAGATTGTATCGACTTATTCCGCAACTTCGTATACCAATTTTTATTAAGATAGGACCACTAATAATATAAATATTTGAAAATTAAATTTTAGGCCTTCCCCTAAACTACCATTTCTATCGGCGTGATTAAAATAATTTATAGCCTAGATTGTAGCGGCTGATCACCCGACTTTACATTCCGATTTTCATTAAATTCTCTTGAGCCGTTTTCTCGTGATGCGTGTACATATATACATACATACATACATACATACATACATACATACATACATACAGACAGACAGACAGACAGACAGACAGACAGACAGACAGACAGACAGACAGACAGACAGACAGACAGACAGACAGACAGACATTACGGAAAAGTAAAAAGTGCATTTTCTTGTTACTATGGACATGACCGATATAAAAATATCATTCTTTTCAAATTCTGAGCAAAGTACAGACAAAACTCTTATTTTATATATATATAGATGTATGAACCAAAGGAATGGCATGCTAAAGAAGAAAGTTATCTGACTCCCCCGCTATTTCCCGCCAATATTCAGTCAGGCTATTATACTCGGTACGCAGCAGTAATCCCATCTATCGGAGTTGAGAGGCAGCATAAGAGACAAAGAACATCACAACAAACAATGCTCAATGTAATGTTATTGTTGATCAATTTTATGCCCTTTCGATATTGTAAGCCTTCACATTCAGTTTTCTTCCGACTCTGAAATACCACTCTTATCACAGTCGGTACGTTAAAACTGAATAAAACATAAATGATCGGAAATTATATTCTCTATAACTTTTGTTATGTAGTACTTTTCGATAGGACCAATAACATAGGTATTTAAAAATGACATTTTATGCGCCTTCCCCTAAACTACAGTTTCATCCAGGGTGAATAAAATTGTTTATAGCGTAGACTGTAGTTTCTTATTCCCCGACTCTATATACCGATTTTCATTAATTTCTGTTAACCCATTTTCTCGTGACTCGGCGTTGATATGGATTTAGCAACAAAAATACAAATTCATGAATATCTGTGTTACCACAACCGGTACGGTAAAAATGTATAAGACATAAATGGTCGGAAATTTAATTCTGTATAACTTTGGTTATGTAGTATTTATCGATACGACCACTAATAATATAAATATTTGAGGCTTAAATTTTAGGCCTTCCACTAAACTACAATTTCACTCCGGGTAAATTAAATGATTTATAGTCTAGATTGTAGTGGCTCATTCTCCGAATTTGCATACCAATTTCCAATGGGATAGGACCACTAATAATGTAAATATTTAAGAATTACATTTTTAGGTCTTCCCCTAGACTACCATTTCCATCAGTGTGAATAAAATTATTTATAGCCTACATTGTAGCGACTTATTCCCCGACTTTGCATACCAATTTTCATTAAGTTCTTTTTAGCCGTTTTCTAGTGAAGTAAGTAAACTCGTGTCCTCATCCCGAGATGGTGCAACTCTTTTCAGGCACACCCCCGATGGAGGTGAGCTGCATGTACCATTTCAACCACGTACCAGCACTCCTGCCATTCTTAAATTTCTGGCAGCAGCGCGAATAGAACCCGGGCCCCCGAGGACGGAAGCTCATAACACTAACCGTTACGCTACGGAGGAGGACGCCGTTTTCTAGTGATGTGTGTACATACATACATACATACATACATACATACATACATACATACATACATACATACATACATACAGATAGACAGACAGAAATTACGGAAAAGTAAAAAGTGCATTTCCTTGTTACTATGGACATGACCGATACAGAAATACCATTCTTTTCAAATTCTGAGCAATGTACAGACAAAACTCTTATGTTATATATATAGATTGACTCTAGTGAAGAAGTCAGTTAATGATGCCAAGCATAATTGGCAGTCATACAAATTTTAATGAAAAATGGAAGGGCGTGTATAGGTAGTTTAAGGCAGAACCATGTTCTTAGAAGCACATTTTAGCAATCATTAATCAGCAAAGCGGGTGTAAATGTGGCGATTTCCATAAGACAGAAGTACTTGAACTTGAACTTGTCGGAAGTGGTTGGAATCTCAGGAAGCTAATTCGTGTTTCAGTTCCAATTTCCTATCATTCAACCATTAACAACAATGAATCACCACAGGTCTCCATTTCGGGCAGCCGTCCAGGTGTCAGCATTCCATATTTTATCAAGTACCATCCTGTCAAGTATTGAGTCAGCAGTATTTAAAGACAGCTGTTTACAAGGATAATGTCCAGGTGGAGGAAGTGAAGTACTGACATTTATCAACGATAAAATATATAATTTACAATAAGATACAAAGGTTCAAAACTAGAAAAGCAGCTGGAATTGATTTCTTGGAATATACTAAAGGCAATGAGTTCGGATACTGTATCGTATTCGAAGGACTTATTTGATTACTAGGGGGCAGATGTTGTCGAAATGTCATATTTTTCCCCTTTACATTAAAACGTTAAGTAATATCGAAATTCATTCTGCGATATACATACATACATACATTATCATTATAGACTGTTATGCCTTTCAGCATTCAGTCTGCAAGCCTCTGAGAATTTACTAAACGTCGCCACAATCCTCGATTTGCAACTAATGATGTGGCCTCAGTTAGTTCTATACCTCTTATCTTTAAATCGTTAGAAACCGAGTCTAAACATCGTCGTCTTGGTCTCCCTCTACTTCTCCTACCCTCCATAACAGTGTCCATTATACTCCTAGGTAACCTATCCTCCTCCAATCGCCTCACATGACCCCACCACCAAAGCCGGTTTATGCGTACAGCTTCATCCATCGAGTTCATTCCTAAATTAGCCTTTATCTCCTCATTCCGAGTACCCTCCTGCCATTGTTCCCACCTGTTTGTACCAGCAATCATTCTCGCTACTTTCATGTCTGTTACTTCTAACTTATGAATAAGATATCCTGAGTCCACCCAGCTTTCGCTCCCGTAAAGCAAAGTTGGTCTGAAAACAGACCGATGTAAAGATAGTTTCGTCTGGGAGCTGAGTTCCTTCTTACAGAATACTGCTGATCGCAACTGCGAGCTCACTGCATTAGCTTTACTACACCTTGATTCTATCTCACTTACTATATTACTATCCTGGGAGAACACACAACCTAAATACTTGAAATTATCGACCTGTTCTAGCTTTGTATCACCAATCTGACATTCAATTCTGTTGAATTTCTTACCTACTGACATCAATTCAGTCTTCGAAAGGCTAATTTTCATACCATACTCATTGCACCTATTTTCATGTTCCAAGATATTAGACTGCAGGCTTTCGGCACAGCCTGCCATTAAGACCAAGTCGTCAGCATAGGCCAAACTGCTTACTACATTTCCACCTAACTGAATCCCTCCCTGCCATTTTATACCTTTCAGCAGATGATCCATGTAAACTACGAACTGCAAAGGTGAAAGATTACAGTCTTGTCTAACTCCTGTTAGTACTCTGAACCAAGAACTCATTATACCATCAATTCTCACTGAAGCCCAATTGTCAACATAAATGCTTTTGATTGATTTTAATAATCTACCTTTAATTCCATAGTGTCCCAGCATGGCGAACATCTTTTCCCTCGGTACCCTGTCATATGCTTTCTCTAGATCTACGAAACATAAACACAACTGCCTATTCCTCTCGTGGCATTTTTCAATTACCTGGCGCATACTGAAAATCTGATCCTGACAGCCTCGCTGTGGTCTGAAACCACACAGGTTTTCATCCAACTTCCTCTCAACGACTGATCGCACCCTCCCTTCCAAGATGCCAGTGAATACTTTGCCTCGTATACTAATCAATGAGATACCTCGATAGTTGTTGCAATCCTTCCTGTTCCCTTGCTTATAGATAGGTGCAATTACTGCTTTTGTCCAATCTGAAGGTACCTTACCAACACTCCACGCTAGTTTTACTACTCTATGAAGCCATTTCATCCCTGCCATCCCACTATACTTCACCATTTCAGGTCTAATTTCATCTATTCCTGCTGCCTTATGATAATGGAGTTTATTTACTATCCTTTCCACTTCCTCAAGCATAATTTCACCAACATCATTTTTCTCCTCCCCATGAGCTTGGCTGTTTGCAACACCACCATGATGATTTCCTTTTACATTGAGAAGATGTTCAAAATATTCCCTCCACCTCTCCAGTGATTCCCTGGGATCTATTATGAGTTCACCTGAATTACTCAAAACACTGTTCATTTCCTTTTTCCCTCCCTTCCTAAGATTCTTTATTACTGTCCAGAAAGGTTTCCCTGCTGCTTGACCTAGCCTTTCCAGGTTATTACCAAAATCTTCCCATGACTTATTTTTGGATTCAACCACTATTTGTTTCGCTCTGTTTCTTTCATCTACGTAAGAATCTCTGTCTGCCTCGGCCCTTGTTTGGAGCCATTTCTGATAAGCCTTCTTTTTACGTTTACAGGCTGCTCTCACTTCATCATTCCACCAAGATGTTCGCCTTTTCCCATCTTTACACACAGTTGTTCCTAGGCATTCCCTTGCTGTTTCTACTACAGCATCCCTGTATGCCACCCATTCACTTTCTATATTCTGAACCTGCTTACTGTCTACTGTTCGAAACTTCTCACTAATCATATCCATGTACTTCTGTCTAAATTCCTCATCCTGGAGTTTTTCTACCCTTATTCGTTTGCAGACAGATTTCACTTTCTCTACCCTAGGCCTAGAGATACTTAGTTCACTACAGATCAGATAGTGGTCTGTATCATCGAAAAATCCGCGAAAAACTCGTACATTCCTGACAGATTTCCTGAATTCAAAGTCTGTTAATATATAGTCTATTATGGATCTGGTACCCCTAGCCTCCCATGTGTAGCGGTGAATAGCCTTATGCTTGAAGAATGTATTCGTAACAGCTAAACCCATACTAGCACAGAAGTCCAGCAAACGCTTCCCATTCCCATCAGCTTCCATATCTTCCCCACATTTACCAATCACCCTTTCGTATCCTTCAGTTCTATTCCCAACTCTCGCATTGAAATCGCCCTTTTGCACTATTCTATCTTTGCTGTTGACCCTGACCACGATGTCACTCAGTGCTTCATAAAACTTGTCAACTTCATCCTCATCTGCACCCTCACATGACATGGTGAATACACGGACACAATTCTTGTCCTAATTCCTCCCACTGACAAATCTACCCACATCATTCGCTCAGTTACGTGTCTGACAGAAACTATGTTGCGTGCAATGGTATTCCTGATAAAGAGCCCTACCCCAGACTCTGCCCTTCCCTTTCTAACACCCGTCAAGTACACTTTATAATCTCCTATCTCTTCCTCGTTATCTCCCCTTACCCGTATATCACTTACTCCTAGCACATCCAGATGCATCCTCTTTGCTGACTCAGCCAGTTCTACCTTCTTTCTTCCATAAGCCCCATTAATATTGATAGCTCCCCATCGAATTCCATTTCGTTCGCCAAGTTGTTTCCAAGGAGTCCCTCGCCTGTCAAATGGGAGTGGGACTCCATTACTCCCATAGGTCCGAGGCTTGCTTAAAGTGTTCTGAGCTCGGTAAATTCATGAAGCAGGATGCTGCCCTACTTGCACATAGTCCAAGTGAGGATCTCTCCTCTAATGGGTTATGGACCACCGGTGAATTGTATAGTCCTAGCCGCCTGAGCACAAGGAGGGCCACGACTCAGAATATGTCCGAGATGCCCACTCCCATTCCATAGCAACTGGTATCCCGACTCTCACGACCACTTACTAGGCCACTCAGCCGTTGCCCATGGTTCACGAACTAGGACGTGACTACAGTAACCCACAAACATGATATAACAAAGAATAATAACAGCATTTTATTTTGCATACTTTCGCATTATTTTCGATTTGGGATGAGCAGTTCTTCTTCTTCTGAATCTGCTTTCCCTCCAGGGTCGGTTTTTCCCTCGGACTCAGCGAGGGATCCCACCTCTACCGCCTCAAGGGCAGTGTCCTGGAGCTTCAGACATCAGGTCGGGGGATACAACTGGGGAGGATGAACAGTACCTCGCCCAGGCGGCCTCACCTGCTATGCTGAACAGGGGCCTTGAGGGGGATGGGAAGATTGGAAGGGATAGACAAGGAAGAGGGAAGGAAGCGGCCGTGGCCTTAAGTTAGGTACCATCCCGGCGTTTGCCTGAAGGAGAAGTGGGAAACCACGGAAAACCACTTCCAGGATGGCTGAGGTGGGAATCGAACCCACCTCTACTCAGTTGTCCTCCCGAGGCTGAGTGGACCCCGTTCCAGCCCGCGTACCACTTTTCAAATTTCGTGGCAGAGCCGGGAATCGAACCCGGGCCTCAGGGGGTGGCAGCTAATCACGCTAACCACGACACCACAGAGGCGGACTGGGATGAGCAGTCCCCAAGTGGAATTTCTTTTTTTTGGTTGGTTGGTTGGTTGGTCGGTTACCGGGCGAGTTGGCCGTGCGCGTAGAGGCGCGCGGCTGTGAGCTTGCATCCGGGAGATAGTAGGTTCGAATCCCACTATCGGCAGCCCTGAAGATGGTTTTCCGTGGTTTCCCATTTTCACACCAGGCAAATGCTGGGGCTGTACCTTAAAGGCTTGGTTTCTCAGAACTGACGGATGCGAGGTGCGAGGTGCGAGGCCGGCGTTGCGTGCTTTCGTCGCAATGACGCTGCGAGGCTCGTGGTTTCCCACGCTGCGAAGCGGATCAGTTGCCGAGCACATGTCTTGTTCAATGGATCTCGCAGCCTGTGCGCTACTGTTGGAAGAGGAAGCGGATAATGAGGAGGAAATTTTCTTGCGTTGTTTTGGCGGAGAAGGCAGCGATGTCTTTAAAAATAGGAAAACAGAGGGGGCCTGCAATATTCTTGTAAAACGCCATTTGATTGACAGTGAAAGTAAATTCAGAAGTTATTTTTGGGTCTCAAGGGACCTTTTTCAAAGGATTTTAAATGTTATCAAAGAAGATATTACGAAGAAACCGAGTAACAACAGGTATCTAAAAACCATCTTACCTGAGGAGAAACTCTGTGTCACACTAAGGTGAGTGTAACCATTTAGTAAATCTTAAGGTAATTATTCCTAAAATAAAATTAAAATATCGTCTTCAAAAGTACGTGTATATTTTAATTTCCACGGATTTTCGATGCCAAGTATTTCCTGAGGTAGGGCCTACAAGTATGAACATGTTTATACAATAGCCTACAAGATAATTTCTGGAAAATGAATTACAGATTATTATAATTAGTGAATTTACCTTAAATTATCACAAAACTCTGCAAGAAATATTGAGTTAGCCATTGTTTATAATATGGATTGCAGTCAGGGTAAAGCGATGTACTGGGACAGTTCAGTCGACACTTCATCTTGAACTGACGATGTACCAGGTGACAATTCGGTGATAACAGAGTTAGAATCCTCGAAACTATTTGGTGTTGAAAACGTCGTGGATGAAGTGGTCCGTTGTTGGTACAGATGCCGCATCTCCATTTCTGTTACAATTTGGCAAACTTTCATTCGCGTTTCGGCTATAAGCTCCGGAGAAAATTCCATCACCGTCTTTGCCATACTTTTGAAAAAATCTATCACAGGATGATCTTCCTTGTGTCCTTCTGATTTAATAGCTAATATTTGCTTCATAATAGCCATTCTACTTTCACGACCCTTTTTTATCTCATCAAGTGCTCGATCCTTTAAAAAGATGGCCTTCCTTTTTTTTGTAAGATGGATTTCCATGGCTGTCCGCTTCCCCACTACGACTTCTTTCCTCATGAAAATTTAATTCTTCCTTTTCTTCATTGTCCTCAGTACCGGTACCTAGTTCTTCCTTCCGCTTTTCACTCTCTTCAGCGTCGCTATCGTGGCTCTCATGCTCATTCGCAGTCTTCTCTGGTAATGACGATACAGTTCTGCAACAACAAGAAGGAAACTTTACTAAATACTTCAACGGAAGAATTTCCTTTTAGAGACTTCCAAGGTTTATCCATTGAGATTTGGAGAAAGTATAAGATGATGAATATACAATTAAATTATGAACATATTGTGGCATATCTGTAGATACCTACGGCATCCCCGCCCCCCGTATTAAAATAACCACCACCACCACCATCACCACCACAAGACACCTACTTTCTTTCCTGTAGAGCAACATCGAGGAAAGCAAATTTGGCTGTGTTGTACTTTGATTTCGATGGTGCTGCAGAACCAGTTTTGTATTTCCCCTTTATCTTGATTTTTCTGTAGGTATCTCTGATCGATCGCCACCTCGTTTTGCACTCACTTTCTGGGGAGGAAACAAACATCAATTTAAATAAGCAACTACTACAAACAACTTTTAAGATTTACATTTGAAATATATTATACTGTTTTTGTGTACTAGTTTTGTGGGCTAAACTTCTTCTACCACTAACATTCACCACCACTAAATAAGCAGCTGATAGCTCTTTCTTTTTCACAGGTACCTGTCCAAGGGAGAATCTTTCAGATCACTAGCCTTCCAGTTCAGAATCACGTATAGCTGGATAAGTTGCATTGTTAGGAAGACACTGAGAGCAATTTCCAGCAGGCTGAAGAGTGAGGCCAAACCTGTGCTCACAGAGGAGGTGTTGAAAGTAGTTTCAAATGGTTTTTATAACAAGTGGAATTACCCAAACTGCTGTGGTGCGATCGCTGGCAAACACATACGGGAAAAATGTCCCAACAAGACTGGGTCACTGTGTTTCAACTATAAAGGATACTTTTCTCAAGTCCTACTTGCTTTGGTAGACCACAACTACAAATACTTGTTTGTTGATGTTGGTTCATACGGAAAAGAAGGCGATGCTGGAATATTTAAAAAATCTCAGCTGTACAGAATGATAACCGAAGGAACATTCCCTTTTCCTCGACCGAGTGCATTACCTGGAACTGAGAAAAGTCTCCAACATTCCAACGTTCTGCCACACGTCATTGTTGGTGATGAGGCATTCGGTTTGACTACTACAATGATGAGACCTTATCCACAAAAGCAATCGCGGCATGATGAGGAAAAGCGTATATTCAACTTCAGGCACAGCCGGGCTAGGAGAACAACTGAAAACACCTTTGGGATTATGTGTCAGTACTGGAGGGTTTTCTTCACCCCCATAGCTGTATCAATGGAAACTGTTGATGATCTTGTGATGTCAGCCTGTATCCTCCACAACCTTCTCCGGAATGAGCGAATTCCTTGCCCGAATGAACACTTTATTGGCAATTTAGAATTACCGGAAGACAACATGATTCCTCTGGCAGCTGACAATGGAGGAAATTCTACACATGACGCTTTCATGATAAGAGACAGCCTCAAGCAATACTTTTGCAACAGGGAGGGAGAATTGGCATGGCAAAGAGAATATGCTAACAGGGTGGAGTGAAAGTTTTTTCTAACGGATAAACGTGTGTTTGTTTACCTATAGTTTACTTTTCCTGTGACCCAATTAGCATAATAACGGAATGAACATCGTTATTAAAATAAAACACGTGATTTTATGAAGTGAAGAATACTGAACTCAAATTTTGTAAAATGAAATATATTGACATATTTGATATTAAAGGAATGGATTCATTGGTTGGTAGGCTATATCATTTCTAAATCTGTTAATTATTTAATCCTTATATTTAATAATTATATTTGTTGTAATTAATAATAATAATAATAATAATAATAATAGACACTCTACCACTGATCCTCAGAGGCAGCTACCACATCAATGAAAAATCAAAGAATCCCAAGAAAGGAGGTTCCAAATGACAGTAAATTAACATTATTCGTTTGGTACCTCCGTTTTTGGAATTTGTACTTTTACGAACTCTTTCCTTCTCAAGGCATACATAATACATAAAACTAAGAACATTTCTTACCTGTTCTATCCAACTTCAGTGATATCATTTTCCATAAGTTGTCTTTCACAACGTTGTTTTTGTAGCTCTTGTGTTGTAGGTTATACAACACTGGATGCATTCGAACTTCTTCAATCAGTTCCTCGTCCATTTCGGCCGTAAAGCTCATCGTGTTGCACAAAACAGTGAAAACAAGAACGGAAATAATGTCGCCTCGCACTGCTGTCGCCTCGCACAAATGTGGCCGGACGAATCAGTGCGAGGTGACGCTGCGAGGTCTCACTGCGAGGTTGCGCACACTGCGCACCGCGCAGCTTGAGAAACCACTTGCATAAGCTCGTGTAGTCTGGATTTGTGCGAGGCGGGCCTCGCACCTCGCACTTCGCATGCGTCGGTTCTGAGAAACCAAGCCTTAATTAAGGCCACGGCCGCTTCCTTCCAACACCTAGGCCTTTCCTATCCCATCGTCGCCATAAGACCTCTCTGTGTCGGTGCGACGTAAAGTCCCTAGCAAAGAAAAAAAAGGTTGGTCGGTTGGTCAAAGAATTGTTTTCTTTGAATTTTCAACAGTAAATGCCAACGAAGTTCCCCTACCTGCTAGGGACCACCCATAGAATAAAGCGCTTCTAACATAGGTGTCTTTTACTGCAATGAAGATGGTGAGACAATAATGTGTTCTATCAGGGAATTGTCAGCTGTTCTGTATGGCACTCATGACTGTTACACGAATGGTTCCTTTGTACAGTATCTACCAAGCAGTACTTGGGCACCTGTTCAAAATATTTGTTCGGTGTCTCTCACCCCGTTAGATCTCCGTAGCTAAATGGTTAGCATTTTGGCCTTTGGTCACAGGGGTCGCGGGTTCAATTCCCGCCAGGGTCGGGAATTTTAGCCGTAATTGGTTAATTGCGCTGGTGCGAGGGAGTGTAGGCTATGTGTCGTCTTCATCATCATTTCATCGTTATCACGACGCGCTGTTAACCTACGGGCGTAAATTCGAAAGACCTGCGCCTGCAAGCTGAACTTGTCCTCGGACACTCCCGGCGTTAAAAGCCATATGCCATTTCATTATTTTACCCCCTTAGAACCTCATAGTGCCATCTCTTGCCGCTGTAACAGCAAACATTCTACCCGGCATGTTCTGGACGAGTGTCTGCAGGACATCCACTGGGAACGTCAACGTTCCTCTTGCAACAATTCCGGGAGTTGGAAGATGGATTTTGCCCGCTCTTCACGATACCACACTCGGCGGTCCAATTCGTTCCAAAGATGTTCTCTTGGATTGAGGTCGGGACTCCGGGCGGGTGAGTCCAATCGACAAACATTGTTGTCGGCGTGCCACTGCATAGTTATGTTGGCTACTGAATGCATGATTCGAAGCAGTGTATCGATTCATTCAAGTGTTCGATTCACAGGAACGGCGAGCTCACGGCACACGATTCAGCTTACTCCCAGCGGACAGTGCTGAGTGGCGCACTCACTGGACGTTGACGGGGAGCCGAGCTTGCGCTGCAGCTAGACAGTGAATCATGGCACATCGAAAGAATCGTGAACGAGCGCGGCTCAGTGAAACACATGATACACACGGCTCTTTATCGGCTCACTGGACACGCGGAGAGCCGAGCTTACGCTGCAGCGAGACATACAGTGAGCCATGGCACACGGAAAGAATCGTGAACGAGCCGGCTCAGTGAGACACAAGATACGCACGGCTCCTTATCGGCTCACTGGACACTGGCGGAGAGCCGAGCTTCCGCTGCAGCGAGACAGAGTGAGCCATGGCACACGGAAAGAATCGTGAACGAGCCGGCTCAGTGAGACACAAGATACGCACGGCTCCTTATCGGCTCACTGCAGCGAGACATACAGTGAGCCATGCTACACTGAAAGAATCGTATGCTATAGTGGACTCTCGAGCTCAGCTCATTTGAAAATAATACCCATTTGGATTCACTGCCCTCTTCTAACAGGGAGGTTTAAATAATAGATAGATTTATTTGCAGTGTTAAAAAGGTAGTCACAACATAATTCTGAAGTAGCTAGTCTATTAGGTTATACTATTTATTAGTTTAATGAATCTTAGTATTATAACTTAGTTGACATTTGACAATTAAACTCGACTGTAGCCTGCCCTATCACTATGAGTCATGCTCATGACCACTCAAAAGTACCTGTTTTATATTGGGAAGAACGGCTCAGTATTTTCTCAGTTCATATGTCACATCGTTGCACAAGACTTCAATCATATGTGGACAGACGCAATAACAGTATGTTGAATCAGAAAACCAGCGGGCTACTGTACATCTCGGGTAGCCTATACAAAATATGACGATTTAAAAAATCCTCAGCTGATAGAAACATATTTTCAAAAATGACTGAGCGAGTTGTCGTGCTGTTAATATCGCGTGGCTATGCGCTTGCATTCGGGGGATGGTGGGTTCGAATCCCACCGTCGGCAGCCGTTAAGATGGTTTTCCGTAGTTCCCCATTTTCACACCAGGAAATGCTGGGACTGTACCTTAATTCAGGCCATGGCTGCTACCTTCCTAATCCTAACCTTTCCCACCCTGCGTCACCGGAAACCTTCGATGTATTAGAGTAACTAGCATTTTTTCTAAGAAAGGAGTTCATAGTATGAAGACCAGATGGCAGCTGCGAGCACAATGCTGTTGCTGCTCTTTTACCAGCACATACTACACAGATGCAGTAGGAACGGTGACCACTGAGCCGTGAATCGGATCACTGTATCGATTCAGTAACGTGAACGGAATAAAATGAATCGATTCAGTAAAATGAATCGAATGTCCCATCACTACTGCATAGGAGCCGCCGAAACATGGCATGTAGCTTTGTCATCCTGGAAGTAGCAAGGGTCTATTGAGTAAAAGCGCCACAATTTTGGGAGCGTTTCATTATCCAGAATGTCACGAGTACAATATACCTCTCTGTTCATGCTGCCACCGACAAACAACAGCGGTCCTACGCCGAAGTACGAAAAACGGCCCCACATCATCACTCCACCACCACCATCGAATTTCGCGGTTGGTGGTATACACTCTGCCGGAAGCCCTCTCCCGGGTAGAAGCCACACCCATACACGTCCATCGGACCGAAATAATGTGAAGCTCGATTCATCGCTCCACACAACCGATTTCCACTGCTCCATTGTCAGTTTCGATGGTCAAACACCACCGAGTTGTCGAGCTTTATAGTTTTCATGATAAGGGCCTTAATAAGCCGAATTGGCGGACCTTTGCACTCAATGTTTCAATGGAAGTAGATAATCCTGTTGCTGCATGAAACTTCTGCTGGATAGCAGCCGTCGGTCATGACCTATGTTTGACTGTTGCGCGTTTCAGGATTCTGCGATTTCTGTAGGTAAAAAGTGACAGGTAGTCAGAACGTGCACCATGGGCACAATATCCATCCACTTTCCAATTAACAGTATTAATGCTGCTGTTGATTTGCTTCACTGCAATCGCACTTCTAGACAACCCACAGTCATGCGCTCTACGTCCTTCCATCTCCTTTCAGCTGGTTCTCGCACGTCCTGAAGCACAAGGCGCTGGATGGAGCGCATAAAGAATGAATAATGTATTAGTGAATCCTTGAAGTTACCGGTCCATCGTCGGTCGTCTGGCTCGTCTACTTCGGTACAACAGTACTGGTTCTTAGATCTAGAGCGGTATAGGATTCTTTTCAGTCACTTCATTAACCGATTGATAGGGTTCAGAGGAGAGCATACATTCTTCAAATGAGGTATAAAAATGTGCTTACTAAACTGTATGCAATGAAATCACGATCATTATGTTTATTGAATAGCCAAAAAAATCAATGAAATTTGTCACAGCATGTTATAACGCAGTCACAATGCATAACGTGAATGGTGAAATGATCTGAAATTATTTACATTAGTTCCTTATCTGTTGTTTTCCTAGCCTTTTCTTAAATGATTGCAAAGAAATTGGAAATTTATTGAACATCTCCCTTGGTAAGTTATTCCAATCCCTAACTCCCCTTCCTATAAACGAATATTTGCCCCAATTTGTCCTCTTGAATTCCAACCTTATCTTCATATTGTGATCTTTCCTACTTTTAAAGACACCATCCAAACTTATTCGTCTACTGATGTCCTCCCACGCCACCTCTCCACTGACGCTCGGAACATACCACTTAGTCGAGCAGCTCGTCTCCTTTCTCCCAAGTCTTCCCAGCCCAAACTTTGCAACATTGTTGTAACGCTACTCTTTTGTCGGAAATCGCCCAGAACAAATCGAGCTGCTTTTCTTTGGATTTTTTCCAGTTCCTGAATCAAGTAGTCCTGGTAAGGGTCCCATACACTGGAACCATACTCAAGTTGAGGTCTCACCAGAGACAAAGATGCTCCCTCCTTGACATCCTTACTACAACCCCTAAATACTCTCATAAACATGTGCAGAGATCTGTACCCTTTATTTACAATCATATTTATGTGATTACCCCAATGAAGATACCTAGGTATTTACAATGATCCCCAAAGGGAACTATCACCCCATCAACGCAGTAATTAAAACTGAGAGGACTTTTTCTATTTGTGAAACTCACAACCTGACTTTTATCCACATTTATCATCATACCATTGCCTACTGTCCATCTCACAACATTATCGAGGTCATTTTGCAGTTGCTCACAATCTTGTAACTTATTTATTACTCTGTACAGTATAACATCATCTGCGAAAAGCGTTATCTCTGATTCCACTTCTTTACACATATCATTGATATATATAAGAAAACATAAAGGTTCAATAATACTGCCTTGAGGAATTCCCCTCTTGAATTTTACAGGGACAGATAAAGCTTCACCTACTCTAATTCTCTGAGATCTATTTTCTAGAAACAGAGCCACCCATTCAGTCACTCTTTTGTCAAGTCCAATTGCACTCATTTTTGCCAGTAGTTTCCCATGATCTACCCTATCAAATGCCTTAGATAAGTCAATCGCAATACAGTCCAACTGACCTCCTGAATCCAGGATATCTGCTATATCTTGCTGGAATCCTACAAGTTGGGCTTCAGTGGAATAACCTTTCCCAAACCCAAACTGCCTTCTGGCAAACCAATTATTAATTTTGCAAACATATCTTATATAATCAGAAAGAATGCTTTCCCAAAGCTTACATACAATGCATGTCAAACTTACTGGCCTGTAATTTTCAGCTTTATGCCTATCACCCATTCCTTTATACACAGGGGCTACTATAGCAACTCTGCATTAATTTGGTAAAGTTCCTTCATGCAAACAAAAATCAAACAAGTACTTCAGATATGGTACTATATCCCAACCCACTGTCTTTAGTATATCCCCCGAAACCTTACCAATTCGAGCTGCTTTTCTAGTTTTCAACTTTTGTATCTTACTGTAAATGTCATTGCTGTCATAGGTAAATTGTAATACTTCTTTAGTATTAGTCACCTCCTCTATCTGGACATTATTCTTGTAACCAACAATCTTTACATACTGCTGACTGAATACTTCTGCCTTTTGAAGATCCTCGCATACACACTCCCCTTGTTAATTAATTATTCCTGGAATGTCCTTCTTGGAACCTGTTTCTGCCTTAAAGTACCTATACATACTCTTCCATTTTTCACTAAAATTAGTGTGGCCACCAATTATGCTTGCCATCATGTTATCCTTAGCTGACTTCTTTGCTAGATTCAATTTCCTAGTAAGTTCCTTCAATTTCTCCTTACTTCCACAGCCATTTCTAACTCTATTTATTTCCAACCTGCACCTCCTTCTAAGTCTCTTTACTTCCCTGTTATAATATAGTGGATCTTTACCATTCCTTACCACCTTTAAATGTACAAACCTATTTTCACATTCCTCAACAACTGCTTTAAACCCATCCCAGAGTCTGTTTACATTTTTATTTACCGTTTTCCACCGATCATATTTGCTTATTAAAAACTCCCTCATGCCTGTTTTATCAGCCATATGGTACTGCCTAACAGTCCTAATTTTAATCTCTTCCTTTCTTTCACATTTATTTTTAATTACCACAAAAACAGCTTCGTGATCACTAATACCATATATTACTTCGGTTTCTCTATAGAGCTCATCTGGTTTTACCTGCACCACATCCAGAATATTCTTCCCTCTAGTTGGTTCCATCACTTTCTGAATCAGGTGCCCTTCCCATATTAACTTATTTGCCATTTGTTGATCATGCTTCCTGTCGTTCGCATTACCTTCCCAATTGACATTTGGTAAATTGAGATCACCCGCTACGATCACGTTCCTCTCCTTATCGTTTCCCACATAGCTGATTATCTTATCAAATAATTCTGAATCAGCATTTGTGCTACCCTTTCCTGGTCTGTACACTCCAAAGACATCTAGTTGCCTATTATCTTTAGAAATGGGCCTTACCCCTAGAATTTCGTGCTTGTCATCTTTAACTTTTTCGTAGCTTACAAATTCTTCTTTCACGAGAATGAAATGAATACTCCCCCTCCTACATTTCCTATCCTATCTCTACGATACACCCTCCAGTTCCGTGAGAAAATTTCTGCATCCAGTATATCATTTCTCAGCCATGATTCAACTCCTATTACAATATCTGGTAAGTATATATCTATTAAATTACCTAATTCTATTCCTTTCTTTACAATACTTCTACAGTTGAGTACTAACAGTTTTATGTCATCCCTACTTGATTTCCAGTTCCCTGTTCCCTTAAGACCGCTGCCTAGCGCACCCTGTTTCCCTGAATGTACCTCCCTATTACCCTTCTAAACAAATTTCCTAACCTCAGGAGCATGGCGTGATTCTATATCATAAATACACAGTGTCACAAAATTAAATTTCCAAATGCCAAAAGTTATCTTGCTCACTGGATTTCGATATAAACTGTAAATCTCGCTTACCTAACTGCTGAATGTATTATTATTATTATTATTATTATTATTATTATTATTATTATTATTATTATTATTATTTGCTTTACGTCGCACCCACACAGATAGGTCTTATGGCGACGATGAGATGGGAAAGGCCTAGGAATGGGAAGGAAGCGGCCGTGGCCTTAATTAAGGAAAATGTGAAACCAGGGCTGCCGACAGTGGAGTTCTAATCCACTATCTCCCGGATGCAAGCGCACAACTGCGCGCCCCTAACCGCATGGCCAACTCTCCCGGTATTATTATTATTATTATTATTATTATTATTATTATTATTATTATTATTATTATTACTTCAATTTACTCTCAACACGACTATTATTAGTATCAATTGACTTTATCGCACTTATAACTGTTATCTTTACTTTATCATTATTTTAATTATAATTATAACTTTACCGACATGAACGGATTTTACTGATCTTCATTGTAATATTTACCTTCACATTTTAAGAAATTTAATACAGTCTAACGCCTCGCGGCATAAATAACAGACAATCGCACCTACAGTATTTCCTGGAATACCGACATGCCACATTATCGTCATTGCACAACACTTAATTCTACACACGCCACATGTATAACCTGGTGTCATGATTTACTAACTAATTTTTTTTGCTAGTTGCTTTACGTCGCACCGACGCAGACAGGTCTTGTGGCGACGATGGGATAGGAAAGGCCTAGGAGTTGGAAGGGAGCGGCCGTGGCCTTAATTAAAGTACAGCCCCAGCATTTGCCTAGTGTGAAAATGGGAACCACGGAAAACCATCTTCAGGGCTGCTGACAGTGGGATTAGAACCCACTATCTCACAGATGCAAGCTCTTAGCTACGTGCCCCTGACCGCACGGCCAACTTGCCCGATACTAACTAATTTAAAGGGACAAGCTTTTACATTTCTAACTACAAAGACATAATAGTTAGAAAGACCTGTAATTGTGTTGAATGATGTGGGGACATTTTTGGCTGCATTTTAGCAAGCCAGCAACCTCCGACTTAACCCTTCATCATGATAAGTGGCATTCTTTGCTTTAAAACTACCTTGTCAATTACACTGACCCTGCACTTGTCTTGATGCAATACAAAATAATTTTCTTGAGCCTGAACTAACATAATGAACATAACACAAAATGGACCACGCCGTTCCGTCTCGACCAGTGAACTAATGTGATCGTGGAAAGCATCTACCCTTCTCGGCCAGGTGCTCACCAAACGTGGATGACCGTGGGACAGTGATGCTATCTCTCACAAGAAACCAATTGTTTTCCCTTACAAATGGTCAAAATAACCGTATTGATGATAATTTAAGAGAGATATCTGGGACTTCGCTGCCTTCCTTGCAGAAGTTCATAAATCCTATAACTAGCCAATACAATCTTCTCTCCTACGAGGATGAATTGTCGTAAATAAGAAAAAGTTTTAATGTCACAGTTGCCTCTATTCCTTATTGATACTTTATACACTTCTCATCCCTCAAGCCAACTGGCTTGTGAGATTTCCAAGTCTAGCTTCCAACACTTTAACTTCTGTAGTTTGACTAGTTGATGTCGACTATCATAGGTTCGTCACCTTGGACTGAAGATCGCACACTGCTCACTCCCGTGTTTGGAATGGGTATTTATGCCCACAGAAGGGACGCGATACCACGCATTATCTATCATCAAACGTTTCGCAAAATTCTAAATTAATTATTTCCTCGATAATGACAGTGACGGTAATTTATTATTAATTTCCCGAGGTTTTCCGAAATGTCCCGATTTCGCTCGATGTTTAGATCCTCCTGCGTGAAATGACGAGCCACGGACCAGAGGCTTGCTGTATTACAAAGTTGGATGTGCGTTTTTTTCTCCCTCACGCAGTTGGCCCTACATAGCCTTGCGGCGGTTCTTTCAGCAATGTAGAATCATGAGGTCATTAGTAATATCCCCTTCTGCAGTTTTCATTTTTAGATTGATATTTCTAAGATATATCACTATTATAACACCTGATATGTACGTTGTTCGTTGAATACCGGGTGGTTTACCAGCCCCTTGCGATTTAGTTTTATGCATCCCTTCGCGTTTATTACAGTTCTGAAATACATCGATCCCTCTCCTTTAACAGGGGTAATATAACGAGGTGTGTGTTTACGGGCTAGAAGACAGCAAGAATCGTGAGCGCCAATATTAATTCGTTATGGGTACCTTGAATGAGTCCGTAAATCGAGCACAGACACGAGGAACACGCACCTTACAACATGAGGTACACTCACAGACCAGGAGCAGGTATTGTATAGGCTGAAAACTGCGCGCTGCACGGCAAGCGTTGCAGTAGCTCACTTGGCTGGGGCGTCGTGGGAGTTGTGCACGAATGTTCGAAACCCACGGAAATAATTTTTACGTTTTTATTCTACCGCCAATTGCCTGGAATGTGGTAAGATCGCCTGTTTGATAGCTTCCTCAGACTTATTTGTTTATTTGGCCGTATAATGGGCCGTATGTATCGTGGCATAGGGTATCGAGCTGGGTTGGACGAGAATAAGGAGATGATGGCCTGTGGCTAGGACTCAGGCAACCTATTAGCTACGTCTTACATGTTCCAAGCTTTGTCGACCACAGGAATGGCAACTTGTGCCCTACTGGAACGATAACACATGCGATGGCAGGTAGGTATGTAGCTGCGCGAACGCCCCTCCTTCGAGGCAAGATACAGCACAACAAAAAGCTTATACGCTGCCTCGTGATGTATTCCAGTGTCGAGTATGTGGATAATATGTTACTCTTCTATGGGGAAATTAGACAGGAGGTATACCAGACACAAACCCTGTATCAAGAACGCTCTCTTGATAGACAACAACAGGCAGGCATGACATTTCGGAGTGTGAAAAAATGTCTGTTGGCTACTGCGTCCCTGGGAAGGACAGGGTATCTTCCTTGTATACCCCTTCCCGTCTTCTACCCCCCCCCCTAAAGTCCCCTGTTCAGCACAGCAGGTGAGGCCACCTAGGCGAGGTAGGCTACTGGACCTTCTCTCAAGTTGTATCCTCGACCCAAAGTCTCACGCTCTAACACACTGCCCTTGAGACGGTAGAGGTAGGATTCATACCTGATTCCGAGGGAAAACCCAAACCTGGACTGCAAAAGGGTTAAGAATAAGATCTCTTAAAGTAGTTTCTGGTGCTTAGCCCCTTTGTAATGTAAGGTCTTGAACTATTCCACCTCCATCTGTCCACTGAGGACGAGCATTAAGGTGAAATGTCCAGGGGCGCCGTTGCGCATGAAGATTGGCGGTGTGCTAGTGGTATTTACTCCGAAGAAAGTCTGATATCTCAGAAGTTATGGATTTAGGGATCCATGCTTTGAAGTTCGGCTCCATGGCTAAATGGTTAGCGTGCTGGCCTTTGGTCACAGGAGTCCTGGGTTCGATTCCCGACAGGGTCGGGAATTTTAACCTTAATTGGTTAATTTCGCTGGCACGGGGGCTGGGTGTATGTGTCGTCTTCATCATCATTTCATATACATTAGGACGCGCAGGTCACCTACAGGAGTCAAATCCAAAACCTACGTCTGGCTAGCCGAACTTGTTCTCGGACACTCCCGGCACTAAAAGCCATACGCCTTTTCATTTCACTACATATGAAAAATCCTACCCTTAAATTTTGTGGTTTTTTTTTTTGCTTTACGTCGCTAAAAGGAAGTCTAAGATTTTTTAGTCACTGTCATCACTCATCTCACTATCTGTCAAGTCGTCATTTACACTGATGATGAATGGCTCCATTCTTTCGTCCCTTACCCTTGGCCCAATCATCTGCTTGAAGATTTTCCGCACGATTGAAGCAATTTTTTCAATTTGCAGCGGCCAATGGCTTCTGACGTGAGTTTTTCTTCGTCCTTTATTTTGAATGTATTGTTCCTCTCTGCCACTTCTCACTTGACTTGAGCCCAAATTATTTTAATTGGGTTGTATTGGCAGTGGTAGGGTGGCAACCTTACTACCTCATGGCCCCAAGAGAGAGCTAATATATCAAGATTTTCTTGGAGATGAAAGTATTTTATGGTTGGGTGAATATTTCGCTTCATTAACACATCTCTCGACCGAACGAAGGCTGACATTACACATTTTGCAGTTAATTCTTGAAGTTCACAGTCTGCAAAATATTTGAGTCGGCCGACATCTGCACATATTGCAATACATTCACAATTACGGATTTTATCTAGTCCTTCTTCTTAAGCCCTTCCAACCGACTACGCTTCAGAGGAGTTTCTTATTCGTTTCTCGCACTTACTTCGTCCTCTTCAGATAATAGACCCGAAGAAACACCAGGCTGAACACATTTACTATCCATCTTTAACTGCACTTACGGTGTGAGCTTAACAGCTGCATGACAGGGAATGACTCGGGTAAGGTGGCCTGGAGCGGATGGGCTTCAACTAGACAGCACTGCACGATCAGCGTTGCCAATCCGTGCTCGGAGGTAAGCGACTCTCGACCATCTGTCGCTTCGTCGTTCCCATATCTGACGACAGCGGATTTTTCCTCACCTGCCTAATTTGGTGGCCGCGACAACTGGAATAATATTGATCATACATCAGTAACATTTAGCATCACAGGGACATTCTACCCAGCAAATTGGCCTCGCGGTCGGTTGTCGTAGCTGTGAGCTTGCATTCGGGAGATGGCGGGAGCCAATTTCGTTGTACTCAGCAAAGAAGTTGGTTTTCCGTGGTTTCTCATTCACACACTAGGAAGGCCATGCTCACTTCCTTCCCACTCCTAACCCTTTTCTATTCCATGGTCGTCATAAGACCTATCTGTGTCGGGCCGACGTAAAACAGAGAAGAATATATTTGGCATTTCTTAATCTTCTTCTACCGTTTCGCACACTCTGGTGAGGTCGCAGAAGCGATCTCTGTAACACATGTGGAATTGGCCCTGTTTTATGGCCGGTTGCCCTTCTTGGGCACAAACTAATGAGGAGTACTTAACTCCCTTCTGCACTCGCTCACGCCCCCACCAGGGTACACTATTGCATGCTCCTTAGGTAGTTGAGGTGTAATGCGTTTCGTCTATATGAAGAGGAGAGTACTGGGCGAAACACAAACACCCAATCCCCGACTCATCAGAATTAACGATATGCCATTAAAATCCCCTACCCGGTCGGGAAATAGAACCCAGGACGCTCTGAAACGAAGGCCTCTACACTGGCCAATCAGCCGAGGAGCCGGATGTAATGCTTCTCTTAATAAGAAACTGAGAATGTGATAAACAAATAATCTTCGGTCGGGCCGGCAGTCAGGTCATACAGTAGAAAACGTAGGCCTCCACATTAAAAAATGCATAAATGAAAGACATGAAACTAATTCTGTATTGCCATTTTCATTTCATTTCATCATCCGTTTAAATTGAAGGGTTGCTATTTGCTTTACGACACAGATAGGTCTTATGGCGACGATGGGATAGGAAAGGCCTAGGAGTGGCAAGGAAGCGGCCGTGGCCTTAATTAAGGTACAGCCCCAGCATTTGCCTGGTGTGAAAATGGGAAACCACGGAAAACCATCTTCAGGGCTGCCGACAGTGGGGTTCGAACCCACTATCTCCCGGATGCGAGCTCACAGCTGCACGCCCCTAACCGCACGGCCAACTCGCCCGGTAAATTGTAGGGTTGGTTTCTCACTTGGACTCAGCGAGGGATCCCAACTCTACCGCCCCAAGGGCAGTGTCCTGAAGCATGAAACATTTGGTCGGGCATACCAATGGAGTACATCGCTCAGGTGGCCTCACCTGCTGTCCTCAACAGGGACCTTGTGGGTGTGGGAAAATTGGAAGGGATAGGCAAGGGAGAGGGAAGAAAACGGCCGTAGCCTGAAGATAGGTACCATCCCGGCATTTGCCTGGAGGAGAAGTGCGAAACCACGGAAAACCATTTCGTGAATGGCTGAGGAGAGAGTCGAAACCCCGTCTACCTATTTGACCTCCCGAGGCTGAGTGGACACCATTCTAGTCCTCGTACAACTTTTCAAATTTCGTGGCAGAGCCAGGAAACGCACTAGGGTCTCCAGGGGTGGCAGCTAATCACTCTAACCACTACACCACTGAGGTGCCATTGTCATTTTATTCATTTTGCTTCGATTGTTTCGATCCATCACTTCTTCTTCTTCTTCTTCTTCTTCTTCTCCTTCTTCTCCTTCTCCTCCTTACCTGGTCTTTGTCCCACTTGTCTGGAGTCGGCGCTTACGTGGTTTAAGCCTACTTTTACGGCCGGTTGCCTCTGACGCCGACTATATGTGGAGAGCTGGTTGTGTGATACGTTGGGTGTAGAAGGAGATGTGTATTTACAATTGCTTAACGTTGCTCCGTCAAGCACATGTCTTATGGCGACAATGAGATAGGAAAGGCCTACGCGTAGGAAGGTAGCGGCCGTGGCGTTAATGAAGGTAGAGCCCGAGCATTTGCCTGGTGTTAAAATGGAAAACCACGGAAAACCATATTCAGGGCTGCCGATAGTGGGGTTTGAACACACTAACTCCCGAATACAAGCTCACAACTGCGCGACCCTAAGAGCACGACAGACTAGCTCGGTAATATACGTATTAAGACGGTTACAAATACCCAGTCCCCGAGCTAGAGGAATTAACCAAACGTGGTTAAAATTCCCGACCCAGCCAGGAATCGCACTTTGGGCCCTTTGAAATGAAGACCAGTATTATGACTATCCAGGCAAGCAGCCAGACCTTCGAAATGTAGGTTTTATATTGATTTAAACGCAGCCATCAAAACGTGCGATCTTCCACTGCGTTGGGCAGCCAACGCTACCTGTGGCTCACAGGATCCAGTCCGTGTAGCTTACTTTATACAGTAAATGTAAATTCGTGTCCCCGCGTAGAAGTGGTGCAGCTTTTTTTTGAGGTGCACCCCCAATGGAGATAAACTGCATGTGCATATTTAACCACATACCAGGCTCCTGCCATTCTTAAGTTTTTGGCTGTATCGGAAATCAAACCCAAGTCCTCGAGGTACAGTAGACTACTTTGTGCTGACGTTCCCTCAAGACATCATCGGTCATGGCTCAGACCCTAGGGCAGCGCTAAGCTACCGGTGTACACTGGTCTACAGTCCGTCTCTACCTTAACAGAGAGTATGGAGTTAGGTGGAGTATCGTATTTGCGTCTCAATGGCACTCGTATGTTCTGCAATATTACCTTCGTCCTTTTCCACACCGCGATGTTGCTATTTCCCGAAAATCCAAACCTAGACAATGTAACTTAAAACATTTCAGTCTGTTTATAGTGTGTTCCTTTACATTATGTTACAGTGTAATATTTGTATAGAACTTGTGAGTTGTACAGACTGTAAAGCCTTTATGCTCCATTTAACTAAGTATGATTTCCTTCTAAAAAAACAAACCTAGACAATGTTGTGAGATGGACAGCAGACAATGGTAAGGTGGCAAACGGGATGAAAAGTCAGGTTGTAAATTTCACCAAGTGAAAATGTTCCCCCGGTTTTAATTACTGCGTTCAGGGGTGATGGTACCTCACAGTTAGTACCTAGCATTTAAAATAGGTACTAATCTTCAGTGGGATAATCATATTAACCAGGGTGTAAAGAAAGGTTACATATCTAAAATGGTTATGAGAGTATTTATGGGTTGTAAGTAAGGATGTAAATCCGGCCCCCGTGGTATAGGGGTAGCGTCCCTGTATCTTACCCGGAGGCCCCGAGTTCGATTCCCGGCCAGGTCAGGGATTTTCACCTGTATTTGAGGGCTTGTTAGAGGTCCACTCAGCCTACGTGATTAGAATTGAGGAGCTATCTGACGGTGAGATAGCGGCTCCGGTCTAGAAAGCCAAGAATAACGGCCGAGCGGATTCGAGTGCTGACCACACGGTAGCAGCGGTAGCTTGGTAGGCCTGTACTGCCGTGGAGCTAGTTATGGTTAAGAGAGTATGTAAAGGAGAGAGCGTGTAAGTCTCTGGTAAGCCCGCAGTGTGCGTAACCCTCACCAGGACTACTTGACACGACAACTGGAAAAGATCGAAAGGAAAGCGGCACGATTTGTTCTGGATATTTTCCGGCATAGGAGTAGTGATACGAAACTGTTGCAAATTTTGAACTGGGAAGACTTGGGAGGAAGCAGAAGATATGCTCGACTATGTGATATGTTTCGAGCTGTCGGTAGAAAGATAGCGTAGAATGACATTAGTAGATGAGTAAGTTTGATCGGAATTTCAAAAATAAGGTAAGATCATAAAATGAAGATAAAGTTGGAATTCAAGAGGACAGAATGTGGAAAATATTCATTTATAAGACGAGGAGGAAGGGGCTGCCAGGCCCAGGCGGTAAAGGAGTGCTAGTTTCACCCGGAAGGACGTGGGCTCGACTGCCTGTCAGAAAGTCTAAAAATTTAAGAAACGATATTTCCAATTCCGGAGATGCGACTGGCCTCGTGGTTCACTCATCCTACACCAAGAATGAGTACCAGGTTGATTCCTGGGGTCAAAGGTGGCAGGAAGTAGAGATAACCACTCTACTCCACCAAATATCGAGACCAGGGTTGGTGGAAGCCTGACCAGGAGGGGAGGGAATCAAATGAGGTGGGTAGGGTTGAGGCTCTGGTCATGGGGGATTCCATCGTTAGACATGTGGGGAAAGTGTGTGGAGGAAAGGGAACCAGGGTAGAGTGTTTTCCAGGAATTAGGTTGAGGCAGATGTTAAGAAAAGTAGAAGAGAGGGATGACGGGAAGGAGAAGGTGGTAGTATTTCACGTTGTATCAACAACGTAAGGCAAGCTGATATAAGTACCAACCTAGTAGGGGATGTGTGGGATCTGGTAAATGCACCACGGGTGAAGTTTAAGGAAGCGGAGATTGTTATCAGTGGAGTTCTGTGTAGGAGGGGTACTGACTGGAAGGTGATTGGGGATTTAAATGAGACTATGGAGTGGGTATGTGAGAAACTGGGAGTGAAATTTCTAGATCCTAATGGGTGAGTAGGAGATAGGGATCTGCGCTCAGATGGCCTTCACTTAAACCGCAGTGGTACGTATAAGTTAGGAAATTTGTTTGGAAGGGTAATAAGGAGGTACATTCAGGGAAACGGGGTTGTCTAGGGAGCGGTCATAAGGGTACAGAGATCTGGAAGTCAAGTAGGGATGACATAAAAATGTTGGTGTTGAACTGTAGAAGTATTGTAAAGAGAGGAATAGATATAGTACTTTAATAGATATATATTTACCAGATATTGTAATAGGAGTTGAATCATGGCTGAGAAATGTTATAATGGATGCAGAAATTTTCTCACGGAACTGCGGAGTGTATCGTAGAGATAGGAGAATGGCGGGAGGGGGAGTATTCATTCTGGTGAAACAAGAATTTGTAAGCTACGAAAAAGTTAAAAATGACAAATATGAAATTCTAGGTGTAAGGTTCATTTCTAAAGATAATAGGCAACTTACGGTCTTTGAAGTGTACAGACCGGGAAAGGGTAGCGCTGACACGGATTCAGAATTATTTGATAAGATAATCAGCTATGTGGGAAACGACATGGAAGGGAATGTGATTGTAGCGGGGGGATCTGCATTTACCAAATGTCAATTGGGAAGGAAATGCGAACGACAGGAAGCATGACCAACAAACGGCAAATAAGCTAATATGGGAAGGATAGCTGATTCAGAAAGTGATGGAACCAACTAGAGGGAAAATATCCTGGATTTGGTGCTGGTAAAACCAGATGAGCTCTATAGAGAAACCGAAGTAAAAGATGGCATTAGTGATCATGAAGCTGTTTTTGTCGTAGTTAAAAATAAATATGTTAGAAGGGAAGGTCTTAAAAGTAGGACTATTAGGCAGTATAACATGGCTGATAAGGCAGGCATGAGGCATTTTTTTAAAAAGTAACTATGATCGGTGGAAAACGGTAAATAAAAATGTAAACAGACCCACATTATTATAACAGAGAAATAAAGCGACTAGGAAGGAGGTGCAGACTGGAAAGAAATAGAGTCAGAAATGGCTGTGGAAGTATGGAGAAATTGAAGGAACGTACTAGAAAATTGAATCTAGCAAAGAAGGCAAGTAAGGATAACATGATGGCAAGCACAATTGGCAGTCATACAAATTTTAGTGATAAATGGAAGGGTATGTATAGGTATTTTAAGGCAGAAACACGTTCCAAGAAGGACATTCCAGGAATAATTAATGAACAAGGGGAGTGTGTATGTGAAGGTCTTCAAAAGGTAGAAGTATTCAGTCAGCAGTATGTAAAGATTGTTGGTTACAAGGATAATGTCCGGATAGAGGAAGAGACTAATGCTAAAGAGGTATTAACATTTACATATGATAACAATGACATTTGCAATAAGGTACAAAAGTTGAAAACTAGAAAAGCGGCTGGAATTGGTAAGATTTCTGGTGATATACTAAAGGCAATGGGTTGGGATATAATACCATATCTGAAGAACTTATTTGGTTATTGATTGCTTGAAGGAGCTATTCCAAATGAATGGCGAGTTGCTATAGTAGCCCCTGTGTATAAAGGAATGGGTGATAGGCATAAAACTGAAAATTACAGGCCAGTAATTTTGACATGCGTTGCATGTAAGCTTTGGGAAGGCATTCTTTCTGATTATATCAGACATGTTTGTGAAATTAATAACTGCTTCGATATAAGGCAGTTCGGTTTTATGAAAGTTTATTCCACTGAAGCTAATCTTGTATGATTCCAGCAAGATATAGCAGATATCTTGGATTCTGGAGGTCAAATGGACTGTATCGCGATTGACCTGTCTAAAGTATTTAATAGGGTGGATCATGGGAGACTACTGGCAAAATGAGTGCAATTGAACTAGACAAAAGAGTGACTGAATGGGTTGCTATATTTCTAGAAAATAGATCTCAGAGAATTAGAGTAGGCGAGGCTTTATCTGACCCTGTAATAATTGAGAGGGGAATTCCTCAAGGCAGTATTATTGAACCTTTATGTTTTCTTATATATATATAAATGATATGTGGTGTAAAGAAGTGGAATCAGAGGTAAGGCTTTTTGCAGATGATGTTATTCTGTATAGAGTAATAAATAAGTTACAAGATTGTGAGCAACTGCAACGTGACCTCGATAATGTTGTGAGATGGACAGTAGGCAATGGTATGATGATAAACGGGATAAAAGTCAGGTTGTGAGTTTCACAAATAGGAAAGTACTGCGTTGATGGGGTGGAAGTTCCTTTTGGGGATCGTTGTAAGAATCTGGGTGTTAATATATGGAAAGATTTTCAATGGGGTAATCACATAAATGACATTGTAAATAAAGGATACAGATCTCTGCACTTGGATATGAGGGTGTTGAGGGGTTGTAGCATGGATGTAAAGGAGATGGCTTATAAGTCCCTGATAAGACCCCAACTAGAGTATAGTTCCAGTGTATGGGACCCTCACCAGGATTACTTGATTCAAGAACTGGAAGAACTAAAAAAAACCAGCTCGATTTGTTCTGGGTGATTTCCGACAAAAGCGTAGCGTTACAAAAATGTTGCAAAGTTTGGGCTGGGAAGAATTGGGAGAAAGAAGACAAGCTGCTCGACTAAGTGGTATGTTTCGAGCTGTCAGCGGAGAGATGGCGTGGTAATCAAGAGGACAAATTGGGGCAAATATTGATTTATAGGAAGGGGAGTTTGGGATTTTAATAACTTACCAATGTAGATGTTCAATAAATTTTCAGTTTCTAAGAAATCATTTAAGAAATGTTTAGGAAAACAACAGATAGGAAATCTGCCAGCTGCGGGAATGCCCTAAATGCAGATCAGTATTGACTGATTGATTGATGCCGGAGAAAATAAAAGCAATTTCCTCCCACCGCTACAAGGGCCTTCGTGGCCTGTACGGAGATGATCATGCTTTGCTTTGCTTCCGGACGCGAGGTAAGGGATTGGAATAGAATTTAACAAAGGACATTTTCGGTAATTTTCCAAGTTTTCAAAACCGTTTAAGAAAAGTCTAGGTACACTACTGATAGGAAAAATGCCACCTGGGCGACAGTCCTAAATGCAGATCATTGTTGATTGATTGACCTAATAAAATGATTGCGTGGTCTTCCAAGGAATTTTCGACTATTTCTGATGATGTAAATTATAAAGTAATAAATAATGAATATAAGGCCAAATTTTTATAGTCCTAATTACGTTATTTTCTCTCGAATATATACTTTTGCCGATGAATAACATAACACACGTTAGACAAAAATAAAACCTCGGATCAAAACGTACTGTATAATTACTTATTTTTGTGGATTGTATCGTCTTCTTCTTAATCTCTTTACAGTCCATTTTTGGTTCTTCCCTCGGACTCAGCGAGGTATCCTACCTCTACCGCCTCAAGGGCGGTGTCCTGAAGTGTGAGACTTTTGGTCGGGGCATACAGATGGAGAGTAGGAACAGTACCTCGTCCAGGTGGCCTCCTATGCTATGCTGAACAGGGGTCTTGTGAGGGGATGGGAAGATTGGAAAGGATAGACAAGGAAGGGGAAAGGAAGTGGCCGTAGCCTTCAGTTAGGTATCACCCCGGTATTTGCCTGAAAAATAAGTGGGAAACCACGGAAAACCACTTCGAGGATGGCTAAGGTGGGAATCGAAACCACCTCTACTCAGCTGATATCCCAGGACTGAGTGGACCCCGTTCCAGCACTCGTACAACTTTCTTCACATTTGGTAAATGCTGGGGCGTACCTTAATTAAGGCCACGGCCGCCTCCTTCCCACTCCTAGACCTTTGCTGTCCCATCGTCGCCATAAGACCTATCTGTGTCGGTGCGACGCAAAGCAAATTGTAATAATAAAAGTCGTGACAGAGCCGGGATTCGAAGCCGGCCCTCCGGTGGCAGCTAATCACGCTAACCACTACGCCACAAACGCGGACGGATTGTATCAAACTGCTAGAAAATAGTCCTTTTCCCTCAAAAATAAATCTTACAAAACAAGAAAACTATATTTATTATTACTGTAAATACTACTTGAAAATTCTCGGATGGTAACACAGAAAAGATAAGACATCGAGTAATCCATATGATTATTGACAGTTCAATGGTGACTAAGGGAGAAGAAATGTTCATAATTGTCTGAAATAGCTCGGTATCAGATAGCATTAGTGAGTTATCGCGCATCTGCCCGGCGCTACTGGTCGTCATCATGACTCAGCCAGGTGTTCCATATCTCGTCTTCCCACTGCGTTTAATTCAGTACTTCCTTAGAGCTCAATATTCTAATATTCATTGTTATGAAGTTCAACTGTGAAACGGCTCTTGTGTTCGTTATAAATTGTATGCATTTTACATTTGTTACATTAATTACGAATAAACGAACTAAAAAGCGTAATATTGGCAGACTCCTCACAAGTAGGCCTATAGTACTGAATATATTTAATTATTTCTTAAAGGAGTAGTCTCCGTGGCTCAGACGGCAGCGCGTCGGCCTCTCATCGCTGGATACCGTGGTTCAAATCCCGGTCACTCCATGTGAGATTTGTGCTGGACAAAGCGGAGGCGAGACAGGTTTTTCTCCGGGTACTCCAGTTTCCCTGTAATCTTTCATTCCAGCAACACACTCCATTATCATTTCATAGCATTTATCAGTCATTAATAAATCACCTTGGGAATGGCGACCCCATTGTAATAACAGCCTATATATGTTTCATTCATTACATCCCTGACCCGGTCAAAGACTGGAAAACAGGTTGTAGGTTTTCATTCATTTCTTAAAGGAAATGGAAGTTATCCAGGCAGTTAGAAAGGGAGCACCGAGCGATTGGTTAAGCTGTTTGGGTCACGTAGCTGTGAGGTAGTGATATTGGGTTCGAAGCCCGTTGTCGGCAGCCATGAAGATGGTTTTCAGTGGTTTCACTTGTCACACGGGACAAATGCTGGGGCTGCACCTTAATTAACGCCACGACCGCTTCCTTCCCGCTTTTCTATCCCATCGCCGTAAGACGTATTTGTGTCGGTGTGACGTAAAACAGAAACTGTGCTGGTAAGCATTAGCATTGCTTCCTTTCTTCAGAATTGTAATATCCAGATGTAAAATAAAAAAAATAAAACTTTTCTCTTCTTTTGATAGGCTACATATTCACAATAATTTAAAACCATATAGCATAGCTGAAGAAACATGCTGTAGAAATACAATTAAAGTGCCGGGAAAATGCTGTTAGGACACCTTTCATGACAGACTCACCAAACCGTTCGGGATAGAACCAAGTCTGAAGAAAGGAAACGGTCTTTCAACCAACCTATTTAACTTATCTTTCTTTGTTTTCTTAATATGTTTACCATCCAGGGTTGGCTTTTCTCTTGGACTCAATGAAGGCTTCTACCTCTACCGCCTCAAGGAAATTGTCCTGGGGCGTGAGACATTGGGTCCGGGGATACAAATGGGGAGGAGGACCAGTACGTCGCCCAGGCAGCCTCACCTGCTATGCTGAACAGGGGGGTCGTAAGGGATAGGCAATGATGAGGGAAGGAAGCGGCCGTGGACTTAACATAGGTACCATCCCAGCATTTGCTTGCAGGGGAATTGGGAAACCACGGAAAACCACTTCGAGGATGGCTGAGGAGGGAATCGAACCCCACTCTACTCAGTTGATCTCCCGAGGCTGAGTGGACTCCCTCCAGACCTCGTACCACGTTTCAAACTTTGTGGCAGAGCCGGGAATCGAACCCCGACATCCGGGGATGGCAGCTAATCAAACTAACCTACACCACAGAACCTATTTAACCGCTTCATAAAAAAAGTCGTCAAGAAATGAGGATGGAGAATTAACAACGGTGGGGCACAAGATGATATAAAGTTTGGTCGTGGGAAAAGGGCGCTTACGTTCGATTGCCTGGCCTTCGCAGACGACCACGAAGCAGGCTGAAGAATTACAACATGTAGTTGCCAAAACTGGGCTAAGAATTTATTTTGGAAAACGAACCGCATACATGGACTCGTACACAGCGAGCCCCAGAAACTGATCTGAAACTACATTTGGAGACATCCTGTGAGTTGCTTCCTTTCTCTACCCTGAGGGGGTAACGACCGTGGCCTTTACAAGTATCTGTCCCGTCATTCGACCTCGCAGAGGAGAATGGGAATCTATGGAAAACCAGACCCTCCGCCTCCCGAATGAAGAACTGTTAAGGCTAGTTTACACGGTGACACTAGGTTTCGCAACTAATTTTATGAAACAGATTTCACGAATGGTTGTTCACATTGAGACACTCGTGTCTACTGTAGATTCGCGATATCTCCTCCAATTTGCTTCAGTATTACCTAAATATTATGGATACTCGCATCCTTGCAGCAATCACAATCGTGGCAGAGGTGGTGTGTTAGTGACCCTAAAGGTTGAAAAATAAACAGATGAATATGGAAGAGGAAACGGATGAATGGAAAATTATATTTAGGATGTCCTGCAACCTCACTGAACATGATAATTGTAGGAGATTAAAGAACCTAAAACGAAAATATCCAACTCTGTATCTTAGTATGATATTTTATAAATCTTGCGTACCACATATAATTTATTTATTTTGGAAACTATACTCGTCAGGGGAGAACCAGAAAAGTGGGACTAGGGAATTCTAGGCTTATAACTTTATTCGCTACCACTACTGGACTTCTTACAATCAATCAATCACTACTGATCTCCATTTAGGGCAGTCGCCCAGGTGGCAGATTCCCTATCTGTTGTTTTCCTAAACTTTTCTTAAATGATTTAGAAGAAATTGGATACTTATTGAACACCCCCCATGGTAAGTTGTTTCAATCCCTAACTACCCTTCCTATAAAAGAAATATTTGCCCCAATTTGTCCTCTTGAATTTCAACTTTATCATCATATTGTGATCTTTCCTACTTTTAAAGACACCACTCAAACTTATTCGTCCACTAATGTCATTCCACGCCATCTCTCCACTGACAGCTTGGAACATACCACTTAGTTGAGCATCTCGTCTTCTTTCTAACAATTCTTCCCAGCCCAAACTTTGGAACATTTTTTTAACACTAACTTACTCTTTTGTCGGAAATCACCCAGAACAAATCGAGCTGCTTTTCTTTGGATTTATTCCAGTTCTTGAATCAAGTAATCCTGCGGAGGGTCCCATACACACGAACCATACCCTTGTTGGGGTCTTACCAGAGACTTATATGCCCTCACTTTTACATATTTACTACAACCCCTAACCACCCTCGTAACCATGTGCAGAGATCTGTACCCTTCATTTACAATCCCATTTATGTGATTACCCCAAAGAAGATCTTTCCTTATATTAACACCTAATTACTTACAGAGATCCCCATAAGGAACTTTCACCCCACCAACACAGTAATTAAAACTGAGGGGACTTTTCCTATTTTTGAAACGCACAACCTGACTTTTAACCCCGTTTATCATCATACTATTGCCTGCTGTCCATCTCACAACATTATTGAGGTCATTTAGCAGTTGCTCACAATCTTGTAACTTATTTTTTTTATCTATACAGAACAACATCATCTGCAAAAAGCCTTATCACCGATTCCACTTCTTTACTCATATCATTTATATATATATAATAAAACATAAACGTCCAATACACCCCTCTTAATTATTACAGCGTCAGATAAAGCTTCGCCTGCTCTAATTCTCTGAGATCTATTTTCTAGAAATATTGCAACCCATTCCGTCACTCTTTTGTCTAGTCCAATTGTACTCGTTTCTGACAGTAGTCTCCCATGATCCACCCTATCAAACGCTTTAGACAGGTCAATAGCGGTACAGTCCATTTGACCTCCTGAATCCAAAATATCTGTTATATCATGCTGGAATCCTACATGTTGAGCTTCAGTGGAATAACCTTTCCTACACCCGAACTGCCTTCTATCAAACCAGTTATTAATTTTACAAACATGTCTAATATTATCAGAAAGAATGCTTTCCCAAAGCTTGCTTGCAATGCATGTCAAACTTACTGGCCTGTAATTTTCAGCTTTATGTCTATCACCCATTCCTTTGTACACAGGGGCTACTATAGCAACTCTCCATTCATTTGGCATAGCTCCTTCATGCAAACAATAATCAGATTAGTACTTCAGATATGGTACTATACCCCAACCCCTTGTGTTTAGTATATCCACAGAAATCTTACAAATTCCAGCCGCTTTTCTAGTTTTCAACCTTTGTATCTCATTGTAAATATCATTGTTATCATATGTAAATTTTAATACTTCTTTAGTATTAGTCATCTCCTCTATCTGGACATTTTCCTTGTAACCAAAAATCTTTACATACTACTGACTGGGTACTTCTGCTTTTGGAAGATGCTCACATACACACTCTCCTTGTTCATTAATGATTTCTGTAATGTTCTTCTTGGAGCCTGTTTCTGCCTTAAAGTACCTACATGCACCCTTCTATTTTTCACTAAAATTTGTATGCCTGCAAATTTGCTTGCCAACATGTTATTCTTAGCTGACGTTTTTGCTAGATTCGGTGTCCTAGTAAGTTCCTTCAATGTCTCCTTACTTCCACAGCCATTTCTAACTTATTTTTTTACCAGTCTGCACGTTCCTCTTAGTATCTTTATTTCTCTTTTATAATAATGTGGGTCTTAACCATTCCTTGCCACCTTTGAAGGTACAAACTAGTTTTCACATTCCTCAACAATTACTTTTAACCCATCCCAGAGTCTGTTTACATTTTTATTTACCATGTTCCACCGATCATATTTACTTTTTAAATACTTTCTCATGCCTGCTTTATTAGCCATGTGGTACTGCCTAATAGTCCTACCCTTAAGACCTTCCTTTCTATCGCATTTATTTTAAACTACGACAAAAACAGCTTCGTGTTCACTAATACCATTTATTACTTCGGTATCTCTATACAGCTCATCTGGTTTTACCCGCCCCACGTCCAGAATATTCTTCCCTTTATTAGTTTCCATCACCTTCTGTATCAGCAGTGCCTCCCATACTTGCCATTTGTTGGTCATGCTTCGTGTCCGTCGCATTACCTTCCCTGTTGACATTTGGTAAATTCAGATCTCCCGCTACAATCACATTCCTTACCATTCTCAATATTCGTGTCGGTATTCCTAATAGAATGGAATTTCTTTTTGAGTTCATCAACTGTTTCCTTCGAGAATAGATTTAATAGCAGTAGTGCGTTCGACTTTATTTCTATAATCTTCTTCTTAATCTGCTTACCCTCCAGGGTTGGCTTTTCCCTCGGACTCAGCGAGGGATTCAACCTCTACCGCCTCAAGGGCAGTGTCTTGGGGTGAGACTCTGGGTGGGGGATACAACTCGAAGTGGTTTTCCGTGGTTTCCCCACTTCTCCTCCAGGCTAATGCTGGGATGGTACCTCACATAACGCCACGCCCGTTTCCTTCCCTCTTCCCTGTCTATCCCTTCTAACCTTCCCATCCCCCCACAGGGCCCCTGTTCAGCATAGCAGGTGAGGCCACCTCGGCGAGGTGCTGGTCCTCCTTTCCAGTTTTATGACCGAGACCCAAAGTCTCATTCTCCATGACGCTGCCCTTGAGGCGTTAGAGGTGGGATTTTTCGCTGAGTCCGAGGGAAAAGCCAACCCTGGAGGGTGAACGGATTAGGAAAGTACATAACATAAACACGTCTGTACTGCGTACAAGTTGAGACTTTCCACTATTTCTTCATATCCCCACTTCATTTTGCAAATCAAGTAAAGAATTGTCCGCCTCTGTGGTGTAGAGGTTAGTGTGATTAGCTGGCACCCGCCGAGGTCCGGGTTCGATTCCCGGCTCTGCCATGAAATTTGAAAGGTTGTACGAGGGTTGGAACGGGGTCCACTCAGCCTCAGGTGGTCAAAGGAGTAGAGGTCGGTTCGATTTCCACCACAGCCATCCTGGAAGTGGTTATCCGTGGTTTTCCACTTCTCCTCAAGGCAAATGTCGGGATGAGACGTAACTTGAGGCCACGGCCGCTTCCTTCCCTCTTCCTTGTCCATTCCTTCTAATCTTCCCATCCTCCCAGAAGGCCCCTGTTTAATATAAGAGGTGAGGCCGCCTGGGCGAGCTACTGGTCATCCTCCCCATTTGTTCCCCCCTGTCCCAGAGTCTGAAGCACAAGGACACTGCCCTTGAGGTGGTAGAGGTGGGATCCCTCGCTGAGTCCGAGGGAAAAGCCAATCCTGGAGGGTAAGCAGATTAAGAAGGAGAGGGAAGTAAAGAATGAAAACGTTTATAATCTCAAAATTACCAGTTTGGTTTCACGAAAAGTTGTAATTACCCGAAAGTTGCTAGTGTCGTAATTTGAGGAGTAGTGTCTGTTCGAAAGGTGCTATTTCAACTTCTTAATTGTTTTTAGTATTTCGTCCATTTTCATTGCGGCAGTTGAATGCTATCCAATGTCATAGCTTGCTCCGTGGATCAGCGGTAGACCGTCGACCTCTGGATCCGAAGATAGCGGGTTCAAACCCGGCAGAGGTAGTTGGACTTTTGAAGGGCGGTAAAAGGTCCATTCGTACGCTTTCGGCATGTGAAAGGTCTCTGGTGACACGTTTGGTGTTTACCCGACAAAATTCATTAAATGAGGCCCAAGAGAGATTCAGTTAACACTGCCATCTAGTAGGCCTAGAGTAAAACGGAACGTCGAATTTGATGAGTAGAAAGCCAGACGGCGCTAAATTAAATTGTCTGCACACGGTAGCTGAGGTCATGAGCAATTCAGGACAGAAAGATGTAGTTCTATACCTGATCATGGGGATGTTTCATGTGCAGTTTATTATACCATTCCTCGCATTTTTGACAACTTTCATAGGGTGAAAAGTAGTGACCAGTGAAGACACTCTCCTTATTTAGTGTCGCAAAATGCAATTCACACAAGCACCTTCAAATAAAAGGCAGTTCAGAAACCTAGTGTCATCGTGTAAACTAGCCTCAAACTAGCCGCTGCTAAGTTTATTGTTTTGTTTTACAATTTTAATTACTTCGCACCGAAACAGGTTAGTCTCGGGAGGGCTAACTGAGTGTAAGGGGTTCGATTTCCTCCTCAGCCATCCTCGAAGTGGTTTTCCGTGCCTTCCTACTGCTCCTCTAGTCAAATGCCGGGATGGTAACTAATTTAAGGCCTCGGGAACTTCCTTCCATCTTCCTTGTCCAGGCCTATCCCTTCCAATCTTCCCATCCCCGACAAGACCACTATTCAGCACAACAGGTGAGGCCGCCTGGGCGAGGCACTGATCTTCCTCTCCAGTTGTATTCCTGACCCAAACTCTCACGCTACATGACACTTCCCTTGAGGCGGTAGAGGTGGGATCCCTCGCTTAGTTCAAGGGAGGAACGAAACTTGGAAGTTACATTGATAATGAAATGATATTATATTTTTTATTATTATTATGCTAATTTTACTACTCTATGAACCATTTCATCCCTGCCTTCCCACTATACTTCAACATTTCAGGTCTAATTTCATCTATTCCTGCTGCTTTATGACAATGGAGTTTATTTACCACCCTTTCCACTTCCTCAAGCATAATTTCACCATCATTTTCCTCCTTCCCATGAGCTTGGCTGTTTGCAACACCACCAGGATGATTTCCTTTTACATTGAGAAGATGTTCAAAATATTCCCTCCACCTCTCCAGTGATTCCCTATTATGAGTTCACCTGAATTACTCAAAACACTGTTCATTTCATTTATCCCTCCCTTCCTAAGATTCTTTATTACTGTCCAGAAAGGTTTCCCTGCTGCTTGACCTAGCCTTTCCAGGTTATTACCAAAATCTTCCCATGACTTATTTTTGTATTCAACAACTATTTGTTTCGCTCTGTTTCTTTTATCTACGTACAAATCCCTGTCTGCCTCGGCCCTTGTTTGGAGCTATTTCTGATAAGCCTTCTTTTTACGTTCACAAGCTGCTCTCACTTCATCATTCCACCAAGATGTTCGCATTTTCCCATCTTTACACACAGTTGTTCCTAGGCATTCCCTTGCTGTTTCTACTACAGCATCACTGCATGCCACCCATTCACTTTCTATATCCTGAACCTGCTTACTGTCTACTGTTCGAAACTTCTCACTAATCATATCCATGTACTTCTGTCTAATTTCCTCGTCCTGGAGATTCTCTACCCTTATTCGTTTGCAGACAGAGTTCACTTTCTCTACCCTAGGCCTAGAGATACTTAGTTCACTACAGATCAGATAGTGGTCTGTACAATCGAAAAATCCGCGGAAAACTCGTACATTCCTAACAGATTTCCTGAATTCAAAGTCTGTTAAGATATAGTCTATTATGGATCTGGTACCCCTAGCCTCCCATGTGTAGCGATGAATAGCCTTATGCTTGAAGAATGTATTCGTAACAGCTAAACCCATACTAGCATAGAAGTCCAGCAAACGCTTCCCATTCCCATTAGCTTCCATATCTTCCCCACATTTACCAATCACCCTTTCGTATCCTTCAGTTCTATTCCCAACTCTCGCACTGAAATCGCCCATTAGCACTATTCTATCCTTGCTGTTGACCCTGACCACGATGTCACTCAATGCTTCATAAAACTTGTCATCTTCACCCTCTCATGGTGAATACACGGAAACAATTCTAGTCCTAATTCCTCCAACTGACAAATCTACCCACATCATTCGCTCATTTACGTGCCTAACAGAAACTATGTTGCGTGCAATGGCATTCCTGATAAAGAGCCCTACCCCAGACTCTGCCCTTCCCTTTCTAACACCCGTCAAGTACTCTTTATAATCTCCTATCTCTTCCTCGTTATCTCCCCTTACCCGAATATCACTTACTCCAAGCACATCCAAATGCATCCTCTTTGCTGACTCAGTCAGTTCTAGTTTCTTTCTTCCATAAGCCCCATTAATATTGATATCTCCCCATCGAATTCCACTTCGTTCGCCAAATTGTTTCCAAGGAGCCCCTTGCCTGTCAAGTGGGAGTGGGACTCCGTTACTCCCATAGGTCCGAGGCTTGCTTAAAATGTTCTGAGCTCGGTAAATTCATGAAGCAGGATGCTACCCTACTTGCACATAGTCCAAGTGAGGATCTCTCCTCTAACGGGTTATGTACCACCGTTGAATTGCATTGTCCTAGCCGCCTGAGCACAAGGAGGGCCATGACTCAGAATATGTTCGAGATGCCCACTCCCATTCCATAGCAATTGGAATCAGTACCACTTACTAGGCCACTCAGCCGTTGCCCATGGTTCACGAACTAGGACGTGACTACAGTAACCCATTGAATCAAGGTGTCGTAAAGCTAATGCAGTGAGCTCGCAGTTGCGATCAGCAGTATTCTGTAAGAAGGAAGTCAGCTCCCAGAGGAAACTATCATTACATCGGTCTGTTTCCAGACCAACTTTGCTTTACTGGAGCGAAAGCTGGGTGGACTCAGGATATCTGATTCATAAGTTAGAAGTAACAGACATGAAAGTAGCAAGAATGATTGCTGGTACAAACAGGTGGGAACAATGGCAGGATGGTACTCGGAATGAGGAGGTAAAGGCTAATTTAGGAATGAACTCGATGGATGAAGCTGTACTCATAAACCGGCTTCGGTGGTGGTGTCATGTGAGGCGAATGAGGAGGATAGGTTACCTAGGAGAATAATGGACTCTGCTATGGCGGGTAAGAGAAGTAGAGGTAGACCAAGACGACGATCGTTAGACTCGGTTTCTAACGATTTAAAGATAAGAGGTATAGAACTAAGTGAGGCCACAACATTAGTTGCAAATCGAGGATTGTGGCGACGTTTGGTAAATTCACAGAGGCTTGCAGACTGAACGCTGAAAGGCATAACAGTCTATAATGATAATGTATGTATATTATTATTATTATTATTATTAGTATTATTATTATTATTATTATTATTAGGTTTGATGACACTACGTTAGAAACTGTCCAATCCGCACGACGAACTGAGCTTGGAGTTTCTACGTAGCACCACCTCAGGCGACGTCATCATTGAGCAGCTGTCAGTATGTCCCACACAGGTGACGCGGGAGGGCGGACAGTATATAAACCTCGTGATTCCATTGGCTTAGCCCCTGTTGACTGCATTTCCGAAGAGCAGCAAGGGTCTTGTCTAGCTCCGTATAAAGGTAATGCAATTTTTTCATTAATATAATCTTACATGATGTAGTACATAGTGCTTTCGGGTGTCTTTTATATGCTAGCAGAATAGGTGTGAGCGCTCTAAAATATAACGTCTCAGATTGAAATTTTACACTTATATTGTTGCAATATAATATAGGATTTAAGGACTTGTTCCAATAGGAACTTCGGAGAGGCATTTTATTAACATTCAGAGGAGGTCATTTATATAACCGTGAAATTTCTTTAAAACTTCAACATATCCTGGTAAATCAATGTATTTTATCAGTATTAAATATAATGCGATATTTATTATATGGTTATGTTCAGAATTAGACACTTTGTATAGGCTCCCAACTGTAAACATTGCGATGTGCGCTATAGTATATGTAGTTCGGAATTTGAAAATTGGAGCCTAACTATACATCGCAAGAACTTCTTTGTCCGGCTTTCAATTTCTGTTCTTCTTTCTTAATCCGTTTACCCTCCAGGGTAGGTTTTTCCCTCGGACTCAGCGACGGATCCCACCTCTACCGCCTCCAGGGCTGTGTCCTGGAGCGTGAGTCATTGCGTCGGGGAATACAACTGGGGACAATGACCAGTACCTCGCCTGGGTGGCCTCACCTGCAATGCTGAACAGGGGCTTTGGTGGGGGATGGGAGGTTTGGAAGGGATAGACAAGGAAGAGGAAAGGCAGAGCCCGTGGCCTTAAGTTAGGTACCATGCCAGCATTTGCCTGGAGGAGAAGGGGGAAACCATGGAAAACCACTTCCAGGATGGCTGAGGTAGGAATCGAACCCACCTCTACTCATTTGACCACCCGAGGCTGAGTGGACCCCGTTCCAGCCCTCGTACCACTTTTGAAATTTCGTGGCAGAGCCGGGAATCGAACCCGGGCCTTCGGGGGTGGCAGGTAATGACACTAACCACTACACCACAGAAGCGGACTTTAATTTCTTAGCTGAGATATTTAACAGTTTTGACGATTTTCTGTGAACTACTGTAGCAGCCATTCACCTGACTTCACGAGGTTACGTGTGGCGGGCTACTTCGCTTGTAGCTTGAACTACCGTGTTGTGCTCGCTGTGATACGCAATGCGATCGTGGAATTATGTGCTATGCCTTGTTAGCTACTATTTTGCTATTTGCTTTATGTCGCACCTACACAGATAGGTCTTATGGCGACGATAGGACAGGAAAGGCCTAGCAATGGGAAGAAAGCGGCCGTGGCCTTAATTAAGGTACAGCCGCAGCATTTGCCTGGTGTGAAAATGGGAAACCACGGAAAATCACCTTCAGGGCTGCCGACAGTGGGATTCGAACCCACTATCTCCCGGATGCGAGCTCACAGCTGCGCACCCGTTTGTTACTACTAGTGGTCTCAGTATACTTTAGAAGTCGTTATCATGAGTGCTAATGACTGCATGATGGCTTTAAATGATATTTTCCGTAATACTGTTGACACAAGTTTTGACATCTGGTTGCTCTAGCATTAAAAGATTGGGACCTCTTTAGGGACGTGTGGTTAAGAAACATTTCCTTCGACTGTGAATGGCTTTCGGGGCTTGGTTTTAAAGATCACAAATAATACTAAAGATTACACTTCAAAGATTATTTTTGGTGAATTAGAAAATGTTGTCTTAAAATAACCTGTTTTAAATAAAGTTGGCAGTCGTAAACCGATTGTTGAGATATACGCTCAAGTTCCCATTTTTAGGAAATTGAATCTAGCAAAGAAGGCAGCTAAGGATAACATGATGGCAAGCATAATTGGCAGTCATACAAATTTGAGTGAAAAATTGAAGGGTATGTATAGGTACTTTAAGGCAGAAACAGGTTCCAAGAAGGACATTCCAGGAATAATTAATGAACAAGGAGAGTGTGTATGTGAGGATCATTCAAAAGTCAGAAGTATTCAGTCAGCAGTATGTAAAGATTGTTGGTTACAAGGAAAATGTCCAGATAGATGAGGCGAATAATGCTAAAGAAGTATTAAAATTTACATATGATAACAGTGATATTTACAATAAGATACAAAAGTTGAAAATTAGAAAAGCGGCTGGAATTGATAAGATTTCTGGGGATATACTAAAGACAATGGGTTTGGATAGAGTACTATATATGAAGTACTTATTTGATTAGTGTTTGGTTGAAGGAGCTATACCAAATGAATGGAGAGTTGCTATAGTAGCCCCTGTGTATAAAGGAAGCGGTGATAGACATAAAGCTGAAAATTACAGGCCAGTAAGTTTGACATGCTTTGCATATAAGCTTCGGGAAGGCATTCTTTCTGATTATATTAGACATGTTTGTGAAATTAATAACTGGTTCGATAGAAGGCAATTCGGTTTTAGGAAAGGTCAACTTGAAGGATTCCAGCAAGGTATGGCAGATATTTCGAATTCTGGAGGTGAAATGGACTGTATCGCGATTGACCTGTATAAAGCATTTGATGGGGTGGATCATGGGAGATTACTGACAGAAATGAGTGCAATTGGACTAGACAAAAGAGTGACTGAATGGGTTGCTATATTTCTAGAAAATAGATCTCAGAGAATTAGAGTAGGCAAAGCTAACTGACACTGTAATAATTAAGAGGGGAATTCCTCAAGGCAGTATTATTGGACCTTGATGTTTTATTATATATATAAATGATTTGAGTAAAGGAGTGGAATCAGAGATAAGGCTTTTTGCGGATGATATTATTCTCCATAGAGTAATAAATAAGTTACAAGGCTGTGAGGATCTAAAAAAGTCAGGTTGTGAGTTTTAATTACTGCATTGATGTGGTAGAAGTTGCTTTGGGGGATCATTGTAAGAATCTGGGTGTTAATATATGGGAAGATTTTCAATGGGGTAATCACATAAATGGGATTGTAAATAAAGGATACAGATCTCTGCACATGGTTATGAGGGTGTTTAGGGGTTGTAGCAAGGATGTAAAGGAGAGGGCATATAAGTCCCTGATAAGACCCCTACTAGAGTATAGTTCCAGTGTATGGGACCCTCACCAGGATTACTTGATTCAAGAACTGGAAAAATCCACACACAAAAAACCAGCTCGATTTGTTCTGGGTGATTTCCGACTAAAGAGTAGCGTTACAAAAATGTTGCAAAGTTTGGGCTGGGAAGAGCTGGGAGAAAGGGGACGAGCTGCTCGACTGAGTGGTATGTTCCGACCTATCAGCGGAGAAGTGGCGTGGAATGACATTAGTACATGAGTAAGTTTGAGTGGTGTCTTTGACAGTAGGAAAGTTCACAATATGAAGATAAATTTGGAATACAAGAGGACAAACTGGGGCAAATTTTCATTTATAGGAAGGGGAGTTAGGGATTGGAATAACTTACCACGGGAGATGTTGAATAAATTTCCATTGTCATTGAAATGATTTAAGAAAAGGCTAGGAAAACTACAGATAGGGAATCTGCCACCTGGGCGACTGCCCTATATGTAGATCAGTATTGATTGATTGATTGATTGATTGATTGATTGATTGATTGATTGATTGATTGATAACACAGTGCGTGTCTTAATGTGTAATTACACCGTTCAACTTAAATTAAGACCAGTATTCGGGAGATAGTGGGTTCGAACCCCACTGTCGGCAGCCCTGAAGATGGTTTTTCGTGGTTTCCCATTTTCACACCAGGCAAATGCTGGGGCTGTACCTTAATTAAGGCCACGGCCGCTTCCTTCCCACTCCTAGCCCTTTCCTGTCCCATCGTCACCATAAGACCTATCTGTGTCGGTGCGACGTAAAGCCAATAGCAAAAAAAAAAATTAAGACTGGTGATGCATGTTTTACCGTATATATATATGTGCACATTTTGCACGTTCGTGCATATTTTGATGTTAAGAGCATATTGATTTTAATTGAAATTAATTTCTTGTGGCGATGATGATGTGGACATTAACGTAACAAGGGGAGGCTATAGCGCATGGTACACGTGTAGGGCATGACAGCTGCAGGTAGTAAGGCTCAGTTCTCAGCCGTTTCTGACAAATGAATTAATGAACATTTTGAGTGCGCTTATGTGCAAGCTATGTTTGCGAAATGGACAACGACCTCGTGGCGCAGCGGTAAGAACTCTGCTTCGTGAGCGCGGGATCGCTGGATCGGACCCTGCCGACATACGATCCTCTTTCAAATATTTCACATCTCTCACAAATTGTATTCAATAATGTTCATTTTCGAATCTTCTTCTTCCTCTTCCTTATTAGTATGCCCTCCAGGGTCGGTTTTTTCCTCGGACTCAGCGAGGGATCCCACCTCTACCGCCTCAAGGACAGTGTCCTGGAGCTTCAGACTGTGGGTCGGGGGATACAATTGGGAGGATGAACAATACCTCGCCCAGGCGGCCTCACTTGCTATGCTGAACAGGAGGCTTGCGGGGGATGGGAAGATTGGAAGGGATAGACAAGGAAGAAGGAAGGAAGCGACCGTGGCCTTAAGTTAGGTACCATCCTGGCATTTGCATGGAGGAGAAGTGGGAAACCACGGAAAACCACTTCCAGGATTGCTGAGGTGGAAATCGAACCCACCTCTACTCAATTGACCTCCCGAGGCTGAGTGGACCCCGTTCCAGCCCTCGTACCACTTTTCAAATTTCGTGGCAGAGCCGGGAATCGAAGCCGGGCCTCCGGGAGTGGCACCTAATCACACTAACCACTACACCACAGATCATTTTCGAATCAATTCCAATAAATTATTATTAGCGGGAAAAAGTATTCTTTTCCGCCTCTGTGGTGTAGTGGTTAGTGAGATTAACTGACACCCCCCAGAGGCCCGGGTTCGATTCCCGGCTCTGCCATGAAATTTGAAAGGTTGTGCGAGGGCTGGAACGGGGTCCACTCAGCCTCGGGTGGTCAAAGGAGTAGAGGTCGGTTCGATTTCCACCTCAGCGATCCTGGAAGTGGTTATCCGTGGTTTCCCACTTCTCAAGGCAAATGCCGGGATGAGACCTAACTTGAGGCCACGGACGCTTCCTTCCCTCTTCCTTGTGCATCCCTTATGAACTTCCCATACCCTCACAAGGCCCCTGTTTAACATAGCAGGTGAGGCTGCCTGGGCGAGGTACTGGTCACTCTCCCCAGTTGTATCCCCGACTCAATGTCTCACGCTCCAGGACACTGCCCTTCAGGAGGTAGAGGTGGAATCCCTCCCTGCGTCCGAGGAAAAAAAAACCCTGGAAGGTAAATATAAGAAGAAGAAGAAGAAGAAGAAGAAAGTTCTGAAAAATAGTACAAAAATGCAAAAATACTGTATTTATCACTTGCGCAAGATGCCGCAATAATTATTGTTTCCCCTGCTTCTCTTACCAATATCATGCTTAGCTGCCACCCCCGAAGGCCCGGGTTCGAATCCCGGCTCTGCCACGACATTTGAAAAGTGGTAGGAAGGCTGGAACGGGGTCCACTCAGCCTTGGGAAGTCAACTGAGTGGAGGTGGGTTCGATTCCTACATCAGCCATCCTGGAAGTGGTTTTCCGTTGTTTTCCACTTCTACTCCTAGCAAATAACAGGATGGTACTTAACTTAATGCCACGGCCGCTTCCTTCCTTTTTCCTTGTCTATCCCTTCCAATCTTCCCATCCCCCCGCGAGGTCCCTGTTCAGCAGAACAGGCGAGGTCACCTGGGCCATGTACTGGTCATCCTCCCCAGTTGTAACCCCAACCCAGAGTTTGAAGCTCTAGGACACTGCCCTTGAGGCAGTAGACGTGGAGGGTGAACGGATAAAGAAGAATAAGGATAAGAATATGTTGTACAAAATAATGGGAATAAATGTATTCATTTTTCAAATTGTTCCTGTACGATTTTTTCGGAAGCCTTTTCTCGCTAAATAATAATTTATTGAAATTGATTCGAAAATGAACATTATTGAAGACAGCTTAATTTGTGAGAGATGTTATATATTTCAAAATATAAAATTGTCCATCGACGGGACTCGTTCTACAGATCGCGCGCTTACGAAGCAGAGTTCTTACCGCTGTGCCACGAGCTCGTTGCTCTTGTTGCAAACATAGCTTGCTCATTAGCGCACTGGAATTTTTCATTAATTAATTTCTCGGAAAATGCTGAGAATTGCGCCTTACTACATACTCCTGGTCATGCCCTACACTTGTACTGAAGATGGATCGAATCGCTCACCCATGCACCATAGCCTCCCCTTGTAAGCTCATTATTTTAAGTCACCTCACCTCTTGTGATTTTGAGAGGATATTTTCTGCATATATTTCATTTATGTTTACGGACAGGAGATATAAGTAGGAACCAAAATATATGGAGAAAATAATGGTATTCTCAGAGTATTGGAAAATCAGTTTTAGGTGAATAAAAAAGACGGAGCCATCATTCGTTTCAGCTTCATTAGTTCCTCAATTGGAGTTTGCACCAGGAAGGGCATCCGGCCGTAAAACAATGCCAAACAATTTCATCGCGTCTCATCCCCGAACCCGTATCAGGAAGGAAGGCTAAAGTGAGAGGGAGCATGAATAATATGTTAGAGCGTGAAACTGATGTGTACCGGGCGAGTTAGCCGTGCGGTTAGGGGTGCGCAGCTGTGAGCTTGAATCCGAGAGGTAGTGGGTTCGATCGAAACTGTCGGCAGTCCTGCAGATGGATTTCTGTGGTTTCCCATTTTCACACCAGGCAAATGTACCTTAATTAAGGCCACGGCCGCTTACTTCCCACTCCTAGTTCCTTCCTATCCCATCGTCGCCATAAGACCTGTCTGTGTCGGTGCGACGTAAAGCAAGTTATAAGAAAGTAATACTGTGTGCTGGGCTGAGTGGCTCAGACGTGTAAGGTGCTGGCTTTCTGAGCGCAAGTTGGCATGTTCGAACCTGGCTCAGTCCGGTACCATTTGAAGGTGCTCAAATAGCATACGTCAGCCCCGTGTCGGTAGATTTACTGGCACATAGAATAACTCCTGTTGGGCAACATTTTGGCATATCGGCGTCTCCAAAAACAGTAAAAAGTTGTTAGTGGGACTTAACAACAATAACATTGATATTGTTAGGCCTATTATTAGTAGTAATGTGTTTACCGAGCTCGATGGCTGCAGTCGCGTAATTGCAGTCAGTTTCATGTATTCGGGAGATAGTGAGTTCGAACCCCACTGTCGGCAGCCCTGAAGATGGTTTTCAGTGGTTTCCCATTTTCACACCAGGCAAATGCTGGAGCTGTACCACAGTTAAGGCAACGCCCGCTTCCCACTCCTAGCTCTTTCCTGTTCTATCGTCGCCATAAGACCTGTGTGTCTGTGTCGGTGCGACGTAAAGCAACTTGTAAAAAAAAAGTAATGTGTTTACCTTTAAAATTTAAAAGAATATGCTCAGTTTTTGGTGCATATTGCTATGCCGAGTGGCTCAGACAGTTAAGGCGCTGGCTTTCTGAGCCCGAATTGGCAGGTTCGATCCTAGCTCAGACCCGTGCCATTAAAAGGTGCTCAAATACGTCAGCCTACTCTCAGTAGATTTACTGGCACGCAAAAGAACTCCTGCGGGACAAAATTACGGCACCTCAGCGTCTCCGGAAACGGTCAAGTGTAGTCAGAGGGACTTAAAGGCGATAACATTATTATTCTCGCTACTATAATTCTACTACAACTATAATTCTCGCTACTATAGACAGCGGTTCTCCTGGCTGTTTTGCGAGGCAACCTGATAGTATAAACGCAATAATTGACGTGCAGTAGAATAAATAATAACGAAGACTTATAAACCCGGTTTACATAGGGTATAACAGATCATTTTGAAGAATGTGTTAACACACAAGATCTTAGAGCTAGGCGATCAGTACCCAGTGCCGGGAACGATGCCAATCGTAGTAAATGGTTTTTCTCTTAGAAAAGTGAGTTCACAGCCAATATTATATTTACATCGTTCACTTCTCACACTGATTTTGTTGTACGGGAGTGAGAGCTATTTGGAATCATGACATCTTATTCATAAGTTAGAAGTAACAGACACAAAAGCAATGGGATTGATGGCTGGTACAAACAGGTGGGAACACTCGCAGGAAGCTGCTCGGTATGAACATTTAAATGCTGTCATGATGGATGAAGCTGTACGCATAATCCGGTTTTGAAGGTGGTGTCATGTGAGGTGAATGGAGTAGAAATATAGTTTCGACAACGCCGACGATGGTTAGTGAATTGTTAATTATAAGTCTTAGAGGTACTTACTGAACCCTTTGTTCCACATTGAAGGATACCTTCCTTACCTTCCAGCAAAATTTCATGAGATCTGTCTCTTGGGTCGTATCGGGTTCTTCGTCACTTGCTGAGGTAAAGGTAGGGTTCAGTAATCCTAATCTACCTACTCAAATGAAAGGTCTGTTGAAAATATTCCTATTTATTCATATAATTCTGAATGATTAGTAATTGATCATTGGTATCATTGAGATACAATCGTGTCCACTGGACACCACAATCATTTTACACATAGTGTCTGAACACTGGTGTGAGCCTTTGACATAACTGCCTGGTGGGCATCTTTACTAGAAACCATTGTCTCAATTATTAATTAAAGAAAGGAAAGTCTGGAAATCCTTAAATTCGGCTTCCAAGTGAGACTACATGTACCATCATAGTGATTCTTTATGGTCCAGTCCTCGTAACACGAACTCTGGACTGTGGGTATAATTAAGGCAGTCCAATCGGTGTGTGCCACACAGTGGTTATACGGCATGGGCCCTTAATTGAATCGATGTGACCTGCGACTATGTCATGGAACGACGTCTAAACTTATATGTTACTTTAAAGTCATTGTGGATGATGACCGCACGGAAAATGATTCTACGGTGGCATATGGTCCTACTCTAAGTCACTGAGGTTGATGACCCCATGACCATCCAAGTTTCTAAGCTGAAGGCTAAACGAAATTAAGTTACATCGGTTGATGACCAAAGTTTCCACTTTACTAACCCCAGCACATTTACTACTCAATCAATCAAAGTCAAATAATGCAACAACAACAATGCCCACAATACTTTGTGGCAGTAAAATCCATTACCTTCGGATATGTCCCCTTAATCGTTACGTTAACATTTACATATTTCCCAAGAAATAAACAAAGACTTCCAGAATGCATCTTCAAGTTATTCGCTTGATTTAAAGTTTTTTCAAAATACGGTTTCCACTGAATTTAATAATTAAATAAATTTAAATGATTTATTGAAATCTTAATGAACAACAAATTCTATCTCCGCGGACGAATGGTTTCTTTCACAAGTCCCTAAGTCTTGACGTAATTCATTTGTAATCATGTTGGATGTTTATCGTTGGTTGTTTATTCCTGTAGGTGAAAAAAATTACATAATTTATTTCCAGTATTTATCTTGTTTCGTGACATCACACTTTAATTTAATCTAATACTAAGCATTATTACTACTTGGATAACCCTGATAATTAAGTACAAACCATAAGTAACTCGCCGTACAATGTAAACCGATTACGATGTCATATCTCGCCATAACATTTCCGTGAAACTTTGTGCACCCCTCACAAACAACACAATCATCATTACCATAGTTCTATATACTGGACAACCCTGAAATTGGCTAACCTTACTCATTATACTCTAAGTTCGTGGTTTCAAATGTACATTACAATCTCAATTAAACAAATTCACAGTATGCAACAACTTGCACGTTATTCCCGGATGATATTTTCAACAAGTCCTCGCAAATAATGATTTCCGTTGCCAGGAAATGCGATCTCTATTCTAACACACTACCCAAATCCCGTTACTCTCGAGCTGCGAACTCCTATCAGCTGACGGCATTGAGACACAAACAACCCTCGCTCCGCTGTCAGTTTCGATATGAAACATCTGTCTTCCGTCTTGCCTGACTGGCCTCTCAGAATGAAACCTTTAACTTCGCCGATATAATTAAACAAATACGATATTTCTGACGAACAAAATGCACATAGATTATACTTCAAAATGCCCTACAGTAATTGTACACGTCGCAAATTAATAGCGGCGTGGATTCTCTAGTTCTACTTTCCATCCCAAACATTACACAAAATCTTCCTCGGGCTTATACATATCCCGGCACATTTCCAGGCTTCCAATCACCTGATTCACAAATCCTATCTCAACTCATACGACAAATCTGAACTCTTGTCTTAACTCGACGGCTCTCATTGACAAAAAACTGGAATTAAAATACTTAGAATCCACGACGCATAATACGCACAAATACATTAATAATGAACACTTCACATAATAATCTCCTATTTTCCAAAACTGGATTTCAAAAAATGACTGTCAAAATTCTACTATTATTTATTGACAGTCAGACACAGTTTAAATGGACATAGAATAACGTTTCACTTCGTGACAAAATTCACCACTCTACATTTCTCAACCCGACAGCGCGCTTCCACTCGATTGAAAATGGGTAACCATGGACTTCATACATTAATTCCATCAAATTCAAACAGAAAATTTTTACGTCAGATAAAATATCTTAATTTGACATCACAAAAGTATAGGCAATAAATTCACGGAAATGCTATGGGCTTTATGTCGCACCGACACAGATAGGTCTTATGGCGACGATGGGATAGGAAAGGCCTAGGAGTTGGAAGGAAGCGGACGTGGCCTTAATTAAGGTACAGCCCCAGCATTTGCCTGGTGTGAAAGTGGGAAACCACGGAAAACCATCTTCTGGGCTGCCGATAGTGGGATTCGAACCTACTATCTCCCGGATGCAAGCTCACAGCCGCGCGCCTCAACGCGCACGGCCAACTCGCCCGGTAATTCACGGAAATGACGATCTACTCTGGATGTGATATCACTTCGAAACCCTCACTAATAACTTTTTACATGTCACACGGCACTCGCAATATTTAAAAAAATATCCAAGTAGAAATTAAAACAAATGACCTTTGGTCATATTTCTGACATTCGCCAAAAACATGTGGGTGACCAACTGCATCATAAAAACCCATTTCAAATGCACATAAGTTTGATATCACAAAACAAGAATATAGTAGGTGGTAAGATGGCAAGTCACCTACCTTAGGTTTACGTCGGATTCCATCTTTCGGCTCACCCGCGACCTTCCGTCGCTTATCTAGCCATTTTACATTTCTCGCTGTACATTATAATATTTATTTATTTTTCCTGGAAATTAAACATAAAAAAGAGAAATACCCTTCACACGTGTCTCCGTTGATCGCACTCGACTGATGGTATTTACTGCCCGCACATGAATTACTTTTTACAACACAAATTTTTTTTACAACTTTCTAATACTTCTGCGGTATCTTGACCGTCTTTTTATCAAACTAAATCCACTTGGATTTAAGTCACCAGCCACATCGGCCAAAATCTGTTCGTCGGACTTAGTCTACTTTTTGTCGCTTGATTTACAGAACAGTCTAACTCTCTCGCTCAAGATCCAATAACACAATGCAGGGGTTTCAACATGGCGTCCCTTCTATATTTATAGCCATTGCCCCCTCTCTCCAGGCATTTTCCCTTTGCCGCCAAGAAAATTTGCGTAACTTTTTCGACTTAAATGAACCGTATTTAAAAGTATTTTGGATGTAACCATATATTTGTTAACTCACTAGCAGTAGTGATCCTGAACATTTACAATTTATACTTATTAAATTAACTGGTTCAATGACATCATTTGATAGGCACTATTTTCTGTCAACTTTGCGTGCGGACGCTAGACACGCGCGCCCTTCTGAAATAATCCACCGAAATGGCTTAGCAGTCTCAAATCTGTCTTGCTAAAGACCAATTGTCTTATAGATAAATGCAGGACCCTCATTATACTGCGTTCACCACCAATTCTTTCATTTAAATATATTTATTCACCCTGAACTTTCTTCTGTATCCCTCCACGTACGACACGTGCGGATGACGTCACATATCCCAGCGTGGGAATGAAGGTAGCCACCCCCTTGCCACGTGCTGCTTCCGTGATATCAAGAATATATTCAAGCTCCTCATCACCATTGACATGGGACCTCATGAAGTAACTTTCATACTTAAAATACTTAGGGCACAAAGGTCATGTGTTCAATACAGAGAATTTTGGAGGCAGTTGTATAATTCAGAGGGTTGCTGAAAGGCGTAACAGTCTAGAAATTCGCATTGTACCAGTAAAATATAGCTCGGATTTACTATTTAACTTATAATCTCAGGAGTTATGTCTCAGGGCAGTGAAAAAGTTTAAACACTTTCATGATCACTTCTACTTAACAAATAAAAAGAAAATAAATAAGCTGACTGAGTTTTAAGAAATTCCACAGTTAATAATATAATGTAGTAGTGTGTCACTTTGAAATTCACAACACTTCTTGGTAAGACACTAATTTCTACAATTGCAAAGTGGTAAGAAATAAAGTTCCACAATTATAAAGACTTGTCACATGTCGAAGTTTCCACACGCGCACAATTTCCAAGTTCCAGTCAATTGACAGAATCTAAGTCCACTGTAAAGACTTATCACATATCGAAGTCTCCATACGCGCAAGACATCTAAGTTCCAATTAAGTGACAGAATCTAAGTCCACTGTAAAGACTTGTAGAATTCGAAGATAAATTTTGACAGCACTTTGTCTCGACGAGGAGAGTAATGGTGAAGCGTGGTGAGTCAGACCGGACTCCCAACTATGAGTGACTTGGTTGGGTCGAGCTCGTCTTATATACGACTTGTGCTTCTACGTCATCAGATATCATGATTTCTATGAAGTGGAATAACTCGAGAATCCCTCGATGGATTTGCTTGAAATTAAATATTAGAGACATTTACATGATTCTCTACAAAATGACGCATCCGTCGAGTTGATACGATCATTATTACAGGAGTTTTGAAAATTTCCTAATCGAACATTCGGGAAGGTGTGACGTTTCTTCTAAAACACGCCAGTCCTTGCCGAGTAGCACGTGGCAGAAGAGGCGGGTAGCCTATCTTGCTCCTGCATCCACGTCACTCGTACAGCTGTAGCTGCTTCAGGCGGGCTCGCTCCACCGAACGTATACAGACCAAGTAAATGTCTTGCGTGATGATTAAATACGAGGATCGGGGCAAAAGTCATGGCAACTATTTTTTTCTTCTTGTAGATATGTGAACGGATCACAAACGTATATGTGTCTTGTGGAAGTTCTGCAGGCATAGTGTGTATGCAGAACAACAGATGGCTCTGTGATAGCTGATAGTAGTGCAGCGAGGGCTATGAAATCAGTCAGTTGGTGAGTGTCGTTCGAGATGGAAGTAACTCGTGTTGAGCAGCGCGCTTACATCAAAATAGCCGTTCTCCGAGGGAGAAATGCGATGGAATGTCACAGTGAATTAGTGGAAGCCCTTGGGAATATTGCCCTACCATACCATACAGTAGCACGGTGGGTAGGAAAATTTCAGCAAGGACGTGCGTCAACCAGTGATGAGCAACGTTCAGGACGACCTGTCAGTGTGCGGACCGACGTGGCACGTGCCGTCATCGAGCAGCTCCTGGATGAAAGCAGACGATGGACGCTACTGGAGTTAGAGAGGGCAAGTGGCATCGAGAAACGCACCGTCCACAGGATATTGCGTAATGAGCTGCAACTGCGCAAAATCGCATCGCGGTGGGTACCGCATGCACTGACGGAAGTCAAAGGTGGGTGTGCTATGCAATATGCTCCGACCACCTTGCACGCTGGCAACAGGACGGCGATCAATTCTTGTCACGAATAATCGCCATCGATGAACTTTGGGCCATGGCATACGAACCAGAACTGAAACGTCAGTCCGCGCAGTGGTGGCGTGCTGGATCAGCAAGGAGGCAGAAGTTCGGTCAGAATCCTTCCCCAGTCAAATTGATGGTGATCGTCGCGTATGACGTCAGGGGTGTCATTGTTTGCCACTTTGTTCCACATGGCAGAACAGTGACCACACAGTACTACAGGGACTTCTTGGTGCGACAGGTACGACGTGGCGCTCGGGAGAAACGTCCGGATCTTGTGGATAGTGCAATAATCCTACACGACAATGCAAAACCACATAAGGCAGAGTGTGTAGGACAGATACTGCGACGTTGTGGATGGGAAGAATTGGAGCACCCACCGAACTCTCCCGAC